>NW_025919153.1:15489-70231 GCF_907164915.1 Impatiens glandulifera
AATATATATTTTCCCTTTTTTTTCGTTTTTCTCCTTTTCCATTTTTCTTTCTTTGCACCTTCACACTAAACGAATCCCCCTGGCCTCGTATTTGCTCAGAAAATTGTGAAACTTTTATGGTCAATTCTTAACATCACGAACGTGAATCTCCTTTTTGAATGAACCCAAACGGACCTTCCTATCCAAAGTTATATGATATTTTAAGTCACCCCCTCCATTTCAATCTTTTTCAATCCCGCGGTTTTCACTTTCATAATTTTAATAGCCCTAAACTTTTGCACAGAGCTTCCCCACAATGAGGTTGGTACCATTGGAAAGGCAAGACTCTTGCCTACATCCCCATGTTCTCACTTTCTTACGAAAATGGTCCGTGTTGGTCAGGAGACTAGCCTCACAAAAACGTGTCCGTTCACGCATCACCTTCTCTGCGGGCTACTTGACTGAGCTTCAGGGAGAACTGGGAGAAGTATTTGGTGTCGTTGGAAAGATAATTCAAAGGGCTTTCCAACGGTAGCTCATACACTGAATATGGATCATTGGTGCAAAAGATATGATTTTTAGAAGTGCAACATAGCTTCAGCTAGCTCCCAGGACTTGAATCGGTAGTTTTCCTTCTTTTTGAGCATTTTCTGCACAAATTTGCAAACAATAACATTATACTCAAATTCAAGATTTTTCAAAACGTACAACATGAACGTGTACGGGTTGGGAAAACAGAGTCGTTATGAAACTCGACCTTTGGATCGTTATCTTTTAAGCTTTACCGGATCAGTTTTCCACGAGGTGATTCTATTTTTGTTTTCCCGGTTCAATAAACAAACATGAGTATTATTTCGGGCCGGGTTTTTCTATTAGGTATCTAGGGTGTAAAATGGGGTGTCTACAGAATGCCCCTCTTGGACAGAGTTTGGAGAAAAAAAATCTTGTTTTCATAAAACGTGGTCCAAGCCTGAACAAATAGGCGCCGTATTTTTATTTTCTCATTTTTACCCCGAGCTGAATGAATGAAAGGGAAAAGAAAGATACAACCTGACAATGTTCTTCATTGGTTCTTCTCTTTTAGCCCTTTTCACATGTGAAGAAACCAGAAGTATGAGCCATGAAACGATCCTCGTGGCATACCTGTAAGAGAGAATGAGACATTAGAACAAGTTTCGTATCAAAGCTTACATAGGAATTTTGGGAAGCAGCATCTTGTCACGATCAGATTCAATAATAGATCGTCATGAGTCATCTTTTCACAGCCGATCTCGTGTGAATTCTTGTCAAGTGAAAGTTCACAAGTAAAAACCTGCAAAACAAGAGAAACACAATGATAAAGCCAATAGGCTGTCAGTTTAAGAATCAGTTAACAAACCTCTGTTATATCCTCATCAAGGAACCCTACAACTCAAAACGTAATCTCCTAGGTTCATCGATTGACAAAATAGTCGTTCGTTGAGACCTTCTAGAACCATGTACCCCTCCGATGGTACTCTTCAACAAAGCAACACAACCCTTTGTCTTCAAAGGATTGAAATCATCGAGTCTTAGATGGTCTCGATGAAGAAGGCAACATGCCAAAATCCGTGGAGGATCCTTGTGGCTTCAAACATTCATAAGAATTTTTTTTTTTGAACGCCGGAACGATGACACTCGCGACGATTAGGGATAGAGAAAACAATCATCTCCCCAACTGCAAGAGCAGATCGGAGCAAGGGGTTTCTCCAATAAATAGAAGCGAAGAAAACAGTCGCCACCCTGGCTGTGAGAGCAAACCGGAGCATGAGTTTTCTCCATCGAGCGATAATGAAGCAGTCAAACGCCCCTCCGACTGCACGAGCAGATCGGAGTTCGGGTCTTCTCCAATTAATGGAAACGAAGAAAACAATCGCCACCCCGGCTGCGAGAGCAAACCGGAGCATGGGTTTTCTCCGTTGAACGGCAATGAAGAAAACAATCGCCTCCCCAACTGCGAGAGCAGATCAGAGCATGGGTTTTCTCCAATGAATGGCTATGAAGAAGTCAATCGCCCCTCCGACTGCAAGAGCAGATCGGAGTTTGGGTCTTCTCCAATTAATGGAAGCGAAGAAAACAATCGCCACCCCGGCTGCAAGAGCAAACCGGAGCATGAGTTTTCTCCGTTGAACGGCAATGAAGAAAACAATCGCCTCCCCAACTACGAGAGCAGATCGGAGCAGGGGTTTTCTCCAATGAACGGCTATGAAGAAGTCAATCGCCCCTCCGACTGCAAGAGCAGATCGGAGTTTGGGTCTTCTCCAATTAATGGAAGCGAAGAAAACAATCGCCACCCCGGCTGCAAGAGCAAACCGGAGCATGGGTTTTCTCCGTTGAACGGCAATGAAGAAAACAATCGCCTCCCCAACTGCGAGAGCAGATCGGAGCAGGGGTTTTCTCCAATGAAGGGCTATGAAGAAGTCAATCGCCCCTCCGACTGCAAGAGCAGATCGGAGTTTGGGTCTTCTCCAATTAATGGAAGCGAAGAAAACAATCGCCACCCCGGCTGCAAGAGCAAACCGGAGCATGGGTTTTCTCCGTTGAACGACAATGAAGAAAACAATCGCCTCCCCAACTACGAGAGCAGATCGGAGTAGGGGTTTTTTCCAATGAACGGCTATGAAGAAGTCAATCGCCCCTCCGACTGCAAGAGCAGATCGGAGTTTGGGTCTTCTCCAATTAATGGAAGCGAAGAAAACAATCGCCACCCCGGCTGCGAGAGCAAACCGGAGCATGGGTTTTCTCCGTTGAACGGCAATGAAGAAAACAATCGTCTCCCCAACTGCGAGAGCAGATCGGAGCAGGGGTTTTCTCCAATGAACGGCTATGAAGAAGTCAATCGCCCCTCCGACTGCAAGAGCAGATCGGAGTTTGGGTCTTCTCCAATTAATGGAAGCGAAGAAAACAATCGCCACCCCGGCTGCGAGAGCAAACCGGAGCATGGGTTTTCTCCGTTGAACGGCAATGAAGAAAACAATCGCCTCCCCAACTGCGAGATTAGATCGGAGCAGGGGTTTTCTCCAATGAACGGCTATGAAGAAGTCAATCGCCCCTCCGACTGCAAGAGCATATCGGAGTTTGGGACTTCTCTAATTAATGGAAGCGAAGAAAACAATCTCCACCCCGGCTGCGAGAGCAAACCGGATCATGGGTTTTCTCCGTTGAACGGCAATGAAGAAAACAATCGCCTCCCCAACTGCGAGAGCAGATCGGAGCAGGGGTTTTCTCCAATGAACGGCTATGAAGAAGTCAATTGCCCCTCCGACTGCAAGAGCAGATCGGAGTTTGGGTCTTCTCCAATTAATGGAAGCGAAGAAAACAATCGCCACCCCGGCTGCAAGAGCAAACCGGAGCATGGGTTTTCTCCGTTGAACGGCAATGAAGAAAACAATCGCCTCCCCAACTGCGAGAGCAGATCGGAGCAGGGGTTTTCTCCAATGAATGCTATGAAGAAGTCAATCGCCCTCCGACTGCAAGAGCAGATCGGAGTTTGGGTCTTCTCCAATTAATGGAAGCAAAGAAAACAATCGCCACCCCGGCTGCAAGAGCAAACCGGAGCATGGGTTTTCTCCGTTGAACGGCAATGAAGAAAACAATCGCCTCCCCAACTGCGAGAGCAGATCGGAGCAGGGGTTTTCTCCAATGAACGGCTATGAAGAAGTCAATCGCCCCTCCGACTGCAAGAGCAGATCGGAGTTTGGGTCTTCTCCAATTAATGGAAGCGAAGAAAACAATCGCCACCCCGGCTGCGAGAGCAAACCGGAGCATGTGTTTTTCTCCGTTGAACGGCAATGAAGAAAACAATCGCCTCCCCAACTGCGAGAGCAGATCGGAGCAGGAGTTTTCTCCAATGAATGGCTATGAAGAAGTCAATCGCCCCTCCGACTGCAAGAGCATATCGGAGTTTGGGTCTTCTCCAATTAATGGAAGCGAAGAAAACAATCGCCACCCCGGCTGCGAGAGCAGACCGGAGCATGGGTTTTCTCCGTTGAACGGCAATGAAGAAAACAATCGCCTCCCCAACTGCGAGAGCAGATCGGTGTAAGAGTTTTCTCCAATGAACGGCTATGAAGAAGTCAATCGCCCCTCCGACTGCAAGAGCAGATCGGAGTTTGGGTCTTCTCCAATTAATGGAAGCGAAGAAAACAATCGCCACCCCGGCTGCGAGAGCAAACCGGAGCATGAGTTTTCTCCGTTGAACGACAATGAAGAAAATAATCGCCTCCCCAACTGCGAGAGCAGATCGGAGCAGGGGTTTTCTCCAATGAATGACTATGAAGAAGTCAATCGCCCCTCCGACTGCAAGAGCATATCGGAGTTTGGGTCTTCTCCAATTAATGGAAGCGAAGAAAACAATCGCCACCCCGGCTGCGAGAGCAGACCGGAGCATGGGTTTTCTCCGTTGCACGGCAATGAAGAAAACAATCGCCTCCCCAACTGCGAGAGCAGATCGGAGCAGGGGTTTTCTCCAATAAACGGCTATGAAGAAGTCAATCGCCCCTCCGACTGCAAGAGCAGATCGGAGTTTGGGTCTTCTCCAATTAATGGAAGCGAAGAAAACAATCGCCACCCCGGCTGCGAGAGCAAACCGGAGAATGAGTTTTCTCCGTTGAACGGCAATGAAGAAAACAATCACCTCCCCAACTGCGAGAGCAGATCGGAGCAGGGGTTTTCTCCAATGAACGGCTATGAAGAAGTCAATCGCCCCTCCGACTGCAAGAGCAGATCGGAGTTTGGGTCTTCTCCAATTAATGGAAGCGAAGAAAACAATCGCCACCCCGGCTGCGAGAGCAAACCGGAGCATGGGTTTTTTCTATTGAACGGCAATGAAGAAAACAATCGCCTCCCCAACTGCGAGAGCAGATCAGAGTAGGGGTTTTCTCCAATGAATGCTTTGAAGAAGTCAATCGCCCCTCCGACTGCAAGAGCAGATCGGAGTTTGGGTCTCCTCCAATTAATGATAGAGTCTCAGGGACAACAATGCGTAAACACCCCCAAAAGATGGAGTTCACGGACAAGGGTAAAGAGAGCAACGTCTCATGACCATAAGAACAATCGAAGTGGGAGTTTCTCGAGTAAAGGAATTAGAACATCCGAATCGCAGAGACTAGGTTCTAAACCAAGGATTACAAAAGAAACACATAAAACGGAAGACTAGTATTAACATGGAACTTTGAAAATGGCTCCAGCAAAGACTAGAGTATTCGGACCACATGAAGTGAAAGATAAAGACACAATCAGTACGTGGCTTGTAGATATGAATGCATGTTGTTGGTTTTTTTTTTAAAAAAATGTCCCTAGTGAAGACGAGGGCATTTAACCTCTGTGATGCAAATACAATGAAGTAGCTTGCACAAGGCTTTGAAAATGTGAATGAATGTTTTTTTTTTTTTTTTTTTTTTTTTGAAAAAATGCCCCAGTGAAGACTAGGGCATTTTACCTCTGTGATGCAAATACAATGAAGCAGCTTGCACGAGGCTTTGAAAATGTGAATGAATGTTTTGTTTTTTTTTTTTTGAAAAATGCCCCCAATGAAGACTAGGGCATTTTACCTCTGTGATGCAAATACAATGAAGCAGCTTGCACGAGGCTTTGAAAATGTGAATGAATGTTTTTTTTTTGTTTTTTTTTTTGAAAAATGCCCCTAGTAAAGACTAGGGCATTTTACCTCTGTGATGCAAATACAATGAAGCAGCTTGCACAAGGCCTTGAAAATGTGAATGAATGTTTTTTTTTTTTAAAATGCCCCTAGTGAAGACTAGGGCCTTTTATTAAAATGATGCACAAACAGTGAAAGAAGACTTCGATCTCTATGTCGCGTAGTTAGCTCTGGACCGAAGCATTTTCAGCGAATAAGACTTGCGGAAGGTTCTGGACTGTTTCAACCAAGACGAAATCCGACTTCTTTCTTTTCCTCCCAATGCAGAAAGATCTGACTGATAAAACCCCGCATTTCGCACAGACGATTTGTTGTGAAATGGTCATCAAGTGACCGAATTTCTGGCTCGGGGTAGGGCTTTGGTATTCATTTTTTAGAACCACCTTGAGCCGAGTGTTTCAGAGTTTCATCTGCTTCCCTCACAACATTTTTTTTAGTATCATCGGTATATCTGACCGAATCGATACGCCTAGCAAGATCGCTCAGCGGTGATTTCAAAGTCTCAACCTTTTGATGAATACTTTGCTCGTTGATTTCTTTTTTTTTTAGTATCATCGGTATATCTGACCGAATCGATACGCCTAGCAAGGTTGCCCAGCGGTGATTTCAAAGTCTCAACCTTCTGATGAATACTTTGCTCATTGATTTTTTTTAGCATCATCAGTATATCTGACCGAATCGATACGCCTAGAAAGATCGCTCAGCGGTGATTTCAAGATCTCAACCTTTTGATGAATGCTTTGTTCCTTGATTTCTTTCTTTTGAGCATGTCTCTTTTCGCGAAGCCAGACAATTCTCCTAATCCACTCAACTTTCAGGTTAGGTTCGGGTTCTGCTGTGTCTCAAAGGGTTTAAAAACAAAGATTTTTCAGCAATCGCAAGGTATTTTTGAAGGCAGTTGACAGACCAGACTTCCCTACGTGAGTCTTTTAGAAAGACTTCGAAATCGCTTTTGGAAACAGTCCTCCGTTAAGAATTGGTCTTAACGCTTACTCATTTCATAATGTCCTTGTTGGTTCATGACAATAGAGATCACTGTCTTCTTCACACTAAGGATAAACATGTTTTGAAAGATTTTGACCGAACCTATTTGATAGGTTGCCTACCTATCCCCTGAGGATGGGGAATCAGGTCCAAAGGTAGTTCAATAGTTCTTCCTTCAATTCTGAGTGCAATGGATTGAAAGGAAAATGAAAGAAATTCTCTCAACGTGCTTGTTAACAGGTCCTCAACATGTTTTTTTTTAGAAACTTGACTTTAACAATCACGTTGAAAGTTTTTTTTTCGTTTTTGTTTTTAAATGCATTTGCAAAAATGCCCCTAGTATAGAAACTAGGGGTTTGACGACAATGTCATGAAATGCATGCTTGTATGCGAATGCAGAGAAAAGATGTTGAATTCATGATATGCATTTTCCGGAAATGCCTTTTGTAGAAAGCAAATGGGCTTAGGCGTTCACCTCATTTGGAACATCTTTGACAATCACGGAACACGTGAAATGGGAAAACCCCCATGATTTTTTTCTTTTTGAAACAAATCAAAACCATGTCGTTGATTTCTTTATCTCAGGAATAGTATTTCTTGAGCGTGTCAAGATTAAAGGGTGATGAACACTCATCGCCATCGAGAGTGGCGAGGCGAACAGCTCCACCTGAAAAAATCTGCTTGATGATGAAAGGTCCCTCCCATGGCGGCTGAAATTTTCCTCTAGGGTCCTGCAGCTCTCGGGTTTTTCTAAGAACAAGGTCCCCTACAACAAGATGCCTAGGCTTAACCTTCTTGTTGAACGCCCTTGCCATGCGTTGTTGATAAGCTTGTGTCTTGCATAGGGCATCTAGCCTCCGGTCCTCCATGAGTGATAGTTGGTCGTATCTGGACTTCAGCCAATCTTCCTCGATGACGTGGCTCTCCAAAAGAACCCTGAGAGTAGGCAATTCCAACTCAATGGGTTGAACTGCCTCCATGCCATATACCAACGAATAAGGAGTTTCGCCTGTAGAGGTCCGAGCGGTGGTTCGGTAACCCCACAGAGCATAGGGTAGCTTCTCATGCCAATCCCTATATGTTTGTGTGGTTTTCTTCAAGATTGAGATCACATTCTTGTTAGCAGCCTCGACTGCCCCGTTGGTTTGCGGTCGATATGGTGAAGACTTATGATGCTCGATTTTGAATTCTCTTAAAAGTTCGAGCACATTACCTTGAAAGTGTCGTCCATTATCGGAAATCATCGAATGGGGAACCCCGTATCGGCTAATGATATTATTGCGAATGAACTTTGCCACGTGGGAGGATTTGAGGATTTTGAATGAAGAAGCCTCAACCCACTTGGTAAAGTAATCGATAGCGACCAATATGAATTCATGGCCATTGGATGCGTGAGGGTGGATTTTCCCAATGATGTCGATTCCCCATGTAGAAAATGGCCATGGAGAAATCATGTTATAGAGGAGAGAAGCGGGAGTATGCTTTAGATTAGCATAAATTTGACACTGGTGACACTTCTTGACGAACGCAATGCAATCTTGTTCCAAGTTCTGCCAAAAGTAGCCTAGCCGAAGAACTTTCTTAGCAAGAGCCATGCCATTCATGTGGGAACCGCAATTCCCAGCATGCACTTCTTCCATGATGGTAGTAGACTCCGCCTGATCTACACAAAGCATGTTTTGTCCATCAAAAGATCGTTGATAGAGACATCCCGCCACAACCACATAACTAGTGGCAAACTGACGGAGAGCGCGACGCTCTTTCTTCTGAAAGTGGGCAGGGTATTCCCCCCTTTCGATATATGATTGAATGGGCTCGAACCAAGGTTTGCTTGAGATACTAGCGTTAGCCACCACTAGTTTCTCATAGATGCGATTGCACCTCTGTTGGATTTTGAGTGGCTTGATCTTGATTCCTTCGGGAATCTGAGTCATTGCCGCGAGAGTTGCAAGGGCGTCAGCGAAACGGTTCTGACTCCTTGGAGCATGGATGAAAACAACACTTTCGAATTTGGCGATTAAACGAATGAGAAAAGAATGATAAGGTTTAAGATTGTCGCCTTTAACCTGCCAATCCCCATTGGCTTGTGAGATTACAAGATTAGAGTCTCCAATAACCTCCAATCTGCTAATCCTCTTCTCGCTAGCTAACTTGATCCCAGCAATGCATGCTTCATACTCAGCCTCATTGTTGGTGACACTATAACTCAACTTAACAGAAGTAGGATTATACGTGCCAGCAGGATCGATCAAAAGGATACCAATGCCGTAACCCTGTCTGCCCGACGCACCGTCGAACATTAACTTCCATGTTTCGGATTGAACAACCATGATCTCATCATCTGGAAAGACCATCTCTTCGTCATCGTCTCCAACGGTGATTGGTTGATCAGCTAGGAAATCAGCCACTATGCTCCCCTTGATTGACTTTTGCACGGTATATGTGATGTCATATTCTGAAATCATCATCATCCATTTAGCAAGACGCAGCGAAAGAAGAGTTCTTTGACACAAGAAACGAATGGGATCGAGTCTTGACACTAGCTTGATCGGGTGGGCTTGCATGTAGTGGCGCAACCTCTTCGTTACCCAGGCTAGTGCCTAACAGAATTTTTCCACAGAAGAATAGTTAACTCGTAACTGGTCATCCTTTTGCTGAGGTAGTAGATGGCTACCTCCTCTTTGTTCTCGTTCTCTTGGGCCAACATGCTCCCCATGGATGACTCGGTGACGGTGAGATAAAGAATCAAAGGAACTCCTGGCCTCGGAGACATGAGGATAGGAGGGGATTGCAAATAAGCTTTCACCTTATCAAAGGCGTGTTGACAAGCGTCACTCCAGACGAATTTTTTTTATCCTTCTTCAGAAGCTTGAAGAGAGGATCGCAAGTGAAAGTGAGCTTACTGATGAAGCGACTAATGTACTGGATTTTCCCGAGAAATCCTCGAACCTCTCGCTCGTTCCGGGGTGTTGGCATGGCCGTGATGGCTGCAATTTTGCTAGGGTCGACTTCTATTCCTCTCTGAGTAATTAGAAATCCCAGCATCTTACCGGCAGTGACACCGAATGTGCATTTCTTTGGATTTAAACGAAGTTGGTATTTCTGAATCCTTTGAAGGAACTTCTCTAGGTTTACAATGTGTCCCGCTCAATTCCTGGATTTCACAATCATATCATCGACGTAGACTTGAACTTCCTTGTGGATCATGTCGTGGAGAATAGTGGTGGCCGCCCTCTGATACGTGGCTCCAGCGTTCTTCAGCCCGAAAGGCATTACACGGTAGCAGAAGGTGCCAACTTCAGTGATAAAAGTAGTCTTTTCTTTGTCCTCAGGCGCCATCAAAACTTGATTATAGCCTGAGAAACCATCCATGAATGATAGGAGCTCATGACCAGCCGCGTGGTCAACCAACACGTCAATGTGTGGGAGTGGGAAATTATCTTTGGGGCTAGCTTTGTTGAGATCACGGTAGTCCACGCACACACGGACCTTTCCATCTTTCTTAGCCACAGGGACCACATTGGCGACCCATTCTGGATATTCGACAACATCCAGAAAGCCGGCTTCCAATTGTTTCTGCACCTCCTCTTTAATCTTGTCGACCATGTCGGGTTTTATACGCCGGAGCTTTTGCTTGACGGGCTTGGCATCCGGGTACAACGGAATACGATGTTGGACAATTTCGGGTCAATGCCCGGCATGTCTTTATAGGACCATGCAAAGACGTCTTTGTTAAGCTTCAAAAACTCAACTAGATGATGATGCTCGTTTTCATCTAGGATTTGGCCTTTCAAGACAATTTGTGGGTCCTCTTCCAAATTCAGATTAATCTCAACAGTCCCTTCCGTAGAAGAGACTTCATTTTCATTTTCTAAAAATCGTTTCATTTCAAATGGAAAATCGTGATCAGAAAAGCACATCATTTGAATTCAAAGAAGAACCATGCATTGCATTAAAATCGACACTGGAATCCTCAATAACGATATCCAACTCAGAAATGAAAGGAGAGTAGGAGAGTGAGAATCAACTAGAGTTTTAACAAGATGGAAAAGAATGAAGAAGAAGAGGAAGCAACAGAAGAAGACTCTTGTTTGGTGAACTTCTCGGATATGACCTCTTCAATTATTATTTTCCCCAGTGTCGAGGACAAGTGCCATGGTGGATCTGGGAACTTGTTTAGATGTGGGTGTCATCTCTTCATTGTCACTTGAATCGTCTGGGTCGGAATTGATCAATACATCAGGGTCGGCTTCCATTGAGCATGGCCTCGGAGCACTCCTTGATAACTTCCAACTTCGCGGGGATGTATGGGGCTCTCGGAAAAACTCCTTAAGTCCACCCGTGAAATATGATTCTTCTTACTATCGGAATTGATGTCGATGGTCCCCTCTACTATTGGACGATGAAGTGAAAGTGCATAGACAATGGCATTAGCATGCTTTGCGGGAATCAAGACAGATGTAGCGGTCTCCCGCATGTACTGATAATCGAAGTAGAGCTCCTAAGAGGAGGGACTCTTATTGTTGGGAGAGACGTTCATTCACAAAGACGTGTGGGCCATGCCGAATTGGCGAAATAAACGGGCGATGTTGTAGATGGTGATCACTTCCAACTCTAGAATCATGATAAACGGGAGACCACCCATCTAGAACCTCACGACATCGAAGTGATACTATAAGATGATGAAAAGGATATGATGGTCATCTGAGATACTGGTGACCATCAAGGTCTTTAAAAAGTCTTACCCGCTACATTGAGAGAATATAGGGTAAAGATAGAGTGAGGAGTTGAGCAAAGATTGCCTATCCATCACTCAAACAATAGCACAAGGGGAGACCCCCACTGAGAATAGTGAGTCGATCCCGAAGAGAACACTTGGAGACCCTGAAGGGTCTCGACCGGGAAGAGACCGGCTAGGCTCTCTGATTGTGGGTTTCCACGAAATGGACGACCCTAACGAGGTGAAGTAACAGGAGCGTCCCCTTAGAGGGACGAAGTAAGAAATAGGCTACCAATATAAGCATGTTCTACCTACGATGGACTGTGCAATGTAAGCACGAGTTCACCCGAAGAAGTTAAGAAGTAGGTGTCTCGTCACGTAGTCGAGTGGGGAATCAGCAACAAGTCCTCAGATGTGGGCCGAAGAATGGCTTGGAAGTCTTCCATAGTAGGGCATATGTGCACCCCACCAATGATGAATGCCCGAGATGCTTTGCTCCAACGCCCTTGCATGTGCGCCATTAGCCGCTCGTCTATCATGGTGCTCATCAAATGTAGAATCTCATTCACACCAAAGGGTGCAAATGTGAGAGTGTTGTCTTCGAACAACTTTCTAAAACTCCTCAGTCTTTCTTCTGATATGTCCATGACGCTCTTCGAAACACAAGTTTATTAAACCCTCACGTTTTAACACCCCTTTTCTCTTTTCGTTTTAAGGTTAGCCCTATAAGTGCCTACGTTTCCACTAACATGCTCAACATTCATCTTTTAAACATTGTGGTTGGCTTACAGCATGGAGGACACTGTAATCAAGAAGAAGTAAGATGAGAGAGACTAATGTATCTCAGTGTTTCAAGCGATACATTTTTGGGCACAAAGCCTGTCGGTGTAGCTAGTATCCTATAGATACTCCTTGACTACACGACTTCGAAGTAAAATGAGCATTTGAGCCCGTTCATGTGCAAACAGTGTTTACGACAACGCTTCTGTTTGCACACCCCTTCAATTAAAAGCGTCGAGCTTCGTCGGGTTTTACCCCCATGCAATTTGAACAAATAAGCAATCAAGCAAATGTGAATACAAAATTCACATTGTTCATGGGTTCTCACACCCTCAAGCAAAATGTTGTGAAGTTATAAACGTAACATCCTTCGAAATTTTTGGTGTAGTTTGGCCAACTACATGTTTTTGAGCTAAACATCTTAGGTAATCCCCAGCAGAGTCGCCAGTTTTCTGTACGCGTTCGTTTTCGTTTCCCTTCCGATATTCTGGCGCGTGTGCCCCCTTTTTTAATTTGATTGGCATACGCTCCATTTTTTTCCGAATTGAATTGGCCCGTACAGGTTTTAAATCGACACACTCGCAAATGTGTCGATCTAATTGACTTGAGAGTCGCCACTTTAGTTTACTTCCCAAAGAAACTAAAGAAAAGAAAAATCAGAGATTCATTTTAAGAGTTCGGTGTTTGGTTACGTATTAGGAAAGGGCCTACGGCGCTATGTCCTATACGCCTGTCTTTACAGACAGTCTCTACTCCTAAGTAATTGGCCATATGATGTTTGAAGGATTATTACATTTTCGTTCTGAGTTCAGAACTCTTTTGCTTGTGTGAGAAAATCTTAATCATTTGCAAGGGGCTAGTCCTATTCATGAGGTGTTTGAAGAGGACAAAGTATTGAAAAGAATTGAAGCATTGAAAAGCATTGAAGCATTGAAAAGCATCGAAGCATTGAAAAGCATCGAAGAGCATTGCAAAGCATAGAGCAACCTTGGCAACGAAAAACGAGAATCGGAATTCCCGAGACAGATCAAATGAGGATAGATGAGGAGAATAACAATTCGATTGGAGGACTAGAATTTTATTCTTTTGCTCAAAGGAGAGAAGAGAGTGGATTAACTTAAGGTCCCGAGTGTTTCCCAGTTTAAAATTTCCAGAGTTAAAGAGAACTCCGAACACAACACATTAAAATGAGTCATTTTCAAAAATAATTCCCGCAATTCCTAAAAAAAATTTCATACGATAGTCAAAAATATTATTAAAAGCTCACAGGAATCGAGTTTGGAATTTTCAGAGTTATAGAACCCCCCCAATATGACACTACAAAGATAGACATTTTTCCAAACGGGACCTAAAAATTCCGAGAAAAATTATTTTTGAAGAAAATAATATTTTGGAGTTTTTGGGAAAATTTGGGGAAGTTTGAAAGTGGTTTGAATGTTAGAATCATCATTTTAAGGTGGTTTGTTAAAATTAGGAAACAAACAGGACCTAAGTTTATTTATTTTTTTATTTTTTTTGAAAGTTTAAATTAAAATAAAAGCAAAAAAAGTTTAGGGGTCCAATTAAAACATCAGGAAAAGATCAGGGACTACTTTAATTTCGAATTAATAAATTAATTCGAAATTAAAGTTATCAGGCTTATTTAAAGATAAAAGAGGCTCAGGGGCCTCTTTGCAACTTCACAGGAAGTTGAAGTAATTGGAATAAAAGAAAAGTAAAAAATGAAACCTCCAGCTGATGAAGAGACTCCGGCGAGGGCGATTTCCGGCGTGTCCTGCGCCCGCGGCCGATCTCTGCTCGAAGGCGACATCGTTACAGTCCGTCCTACTCGTCGAATCTCCGCCTCCTTCATGCTGCAGCTGTGCTCACCGCGACAGTTCGCCTAGCTGCCTGAGGTTGGAGTCGCACCTAATTTTCCACAGCTGAAGAAGACGCTGCAGAATAACCAGAACACAGCACCTGCACCTCTTTCCTTTTGGCGAACGCAGATTTCGGAATTCCAACAAAAATGGACTGGATTCCTAAAACAGAAGAATTCTAATCCTAATCTAGACCTAAGCTATTCTCAATCAATGCGATTAACAGCTAAAGCTTAACCAATACAGTACATTAATCCAGCAAAGTAAACAATCCAATAAAACTCAAGTAAACTGCAGGTTCAAGGATGAATCTTATCTCATCTCAAAACTAATATAACCTAATTCAACATCTAACAGCAAACAATTAGCTTCAATTACAGCAAACAAGAATATTCAAGCCATTATCAGAATAAGAAAGAAATCAGTCTGCGATATGAATTTTTAATGAATAAATGGCATCGATGTTCATAACCGATGCCTCCAATCAACAATTTGAGATTACATGAGTCCAGAACGTTACCTGAATCGCTAAAGAAGCAAATGAATAGAGGTTCGGAAGAACATATCGATTTGGAAAATACAGATGGATTGACAGACTTCTCTCGTTTCTTCAGTGTTTGTTGTATTTATGTATCAATGTCGATCTATCCTCCACGCGACAAGCGAGGTTAAACGAAGCTGGCGTCATTGAGCGCAGCTGTTCTTCGTCGTTTTCTTACAGGACAGCAACAGGTTCTGCAATCGTCCTTTTTGTTGACCGAAAGAAACGAATTCACCAATGCAATCGAGTTCTTCCTCCTCAACAATGGAGTTCGACCTCTCTTCTCCTCTCAATCTAGTAACCGCTCAACTGGATTGGAACCTCCACTGCAGAACTGAAAAACTGATCTTTTTCTCTAAAACTCCCCCCTCAAAAAAACTGCCCTCCCCAAACTCATCTTCCCCTCTTTTTTAATTTTATTGCAGGGTTCATTTGTAGTTAGCCCAAAAGTTGAAGGGCACGCTTGGAAGAAAAGAAAAATATATATTTTCCCTTTTTTTTTCGTTTTTCTCCTTTTCCATTTTTCTTTCTTTGCACCTTCACACTAAACGAATCCCCCTGGCCTCGTATTTGCTCAGAAAATTGTGAAACTTTTATGGTCAATTCTTAACATCACGAACGTGAATCTCCTTTTTGAATGAATCCAAACGGACCTTCTTATCCAAAGTTATGATATTTTAAAGTCACCCCTCCATTTTAATCTTTTCAATCCCGCGGTTTTCACTTTCATAACTTTAATAGCCCATAACTTTGTGCAAAGAGCTTTCCCCACAATGAGGTTGGTACCAATGGAAATGCAAGACTCTTGCCTACTTCCCCATCTTCTCCTTTGCTTACGAAATGGTCCGTGTTGGTCAGGAGACTAGCCTCACAAAAACGTGTCAGTTCATGCATCACCTTCGCTGCGGGCGACTTGGACTGAGATTCAGGGAGAACTGGGAGATGTATTTGGTGTCGTTGGAAAGATAATTCAAAGGGCTTTCCAACGGTTGCTCATACACTGAATATGGATCATTGGTGCAAAAGATATGATTTTTAGAAGTGCAACATAGCTTCAGCTAGCTCCCAGGACTTGAATCGGTAGTTTTTCCTTCTTTTTGAGCATTTTCTGCACAAATTTGCAAACAATAACATTATACTCAAAATTCAAGATTTTTCAAAACGTACAACATGAACGTGTCACGGGTTGGGAAAACAGAGTCGTTATGAAACTCGACCTTTGGATCGTTATCTTTTAAGCTTTACCGGATCAGTTTTCCACGAGGTGATTCTATTTTTGTTTTCCCGGTTCAATAAACAAACATGAGTATTATTTCGGGCCGGGTTTTTCTATTAGGTATCTAGGGTGTAAAAATGGGGTGTCTACAGAATGCCCCTCTTGGACAGAGTTTGGAGAAAAAAAATCTTGTTTTCATAAAACGTGTGTCCAAGCCTGAACAAATAGGCACCGCATTTTTATTTTCTCATTTTTACCCCGAGCTGAATGAATGAAAGGGAAAAGAAAGATACAACCTGACAGTGTTCTTCATTGGTTCTTCTCTTTTAGCCCTTTTCACATGTGAAGAAACCAGAAGTATGAGCCATGAAACGATCCTCGTGGCATACCTGTAAGAGAGAATGAGACATTAGAACAAGTTTCGTATCAAAGCTTACATAGGAATTTTGGGAAGCAGCATCTTGTCACGATCAGATTCAATAATAGATCGTCATGAGTCATCTTTTCACAGCCGATCTCGTGTGAATTCTTGTCAAGTGAAAGTTCACAAGTAAAAACCTGCAAAACAAGAGAAACACAATGATAAAGCCAATAGGCTGTCAGTTTAAGAATCAGTTAACAAACCTCTGTGTATATCCTCATCAAGGAACCCTACAACTCAAAACGTAATCTCCTAGGTTCACCGATAGACAAAATAGTCGTTCGTTGAGACCTTGTAGAACCATATACCCCTCCGGGGGTACTCTTCAACAAAGCAACACAACCCTTTGTCTTCAAAGGATTGAAATCATCGCGGCCTAGATGGTCTCGATGAAGAACACAACATGTCAAAATCCGTGGAGGATCCTTGTGGCTTCAAACATTCATAAGAATTTTTTTTTTTGTTTTTTTTTTGTTTTTTTTTTATTTATTTATATTTTTTTGAACGCCGGAACGATGACACTCGCGACGATTAGGGATAGAGAAAACAATCGTCTCCCCAACTGCAAGAGCAGATCGGAGCAAGGGGTTTCTCCAATAAATAGAAGCGAAGAAAATAGTCGCCACCCTGGCTGTGAGAGCAAACCGGAGCATGAGTTTTCTCCATCGAGCGATAATGAAGCAGTCAAACGCCCCTCCGACTGCACGAGCAGATCGGAGTTCGGGTCTTCTCCAATTAATGGAAACGAAGAAAACAATCGCCACCCCGGCTGCGAGAGCAAACCGGAGCATGGGTTTTCTCCGTTGAACGGCAATGAAGAAAACAATCGCCTCCCCAACTGCGAGAGCAGATCAGAGCATGGGTTTTCTCCAATGAATGGCTATGAAGAAGTCAATCGCCCCTCCGACTGCAAGAGCAGATCGGAGTTTGGGTCTTCTCCAATTAATGGAAGCGAAGAAAACAATCGCCACCCCGGCTGCAAGAGCAAACCGGAGCATGAGTTTTCTCCGTTGAACGGCAATGAAGAAAACAATCGCCTCCCCAACTACGAGAGCAGATCGGAGCAGGGGTTTTCTCCAATGAACGGCTATGAAGAAGTCAATCGCCCCTCCGACTGCAAGAGCAGATCGGAGTTTGGGTCTTCTCCAATTAATGGAAGCGAAGAAAACAATCGCCACCCCCGCTGCAAGAGCAAACCGGAGCATGGGTTTTCTCCGTTGAACGGCAATGAAGAAAACAATCGCCTCCCCAACTGCGAGAGCAGATCGGAGCAGGGGTTTTCTCCAATGAAGGGCTATGAAGAAGTCAATCGCCCCTCCGACTGCAAGAGCAGATCGGAGTTTGGGTCTTCTCCAATTAATGGAAGCGAAGAAAACAATCGCCACCCCGGCTGCAAGAGCAAACCGGAGCATGGGTTTTCTCCGTTGAACGACAATGAAGAAAACAATCGCCTCCCCAACTACGAGAGCAGATCGGAGTAGGGGTTTTCTCCAATGAACGGCTATGAAGAAGTCAATCGCCCCTCCGACTGCAAGAGCAGATCGGAGTTTGGGTCTTCTCCAATTAATGGAAGCGAAGAAAACAATCGCCACCCCGGCTGCGAGAGCAAACCGGAGCATGGGTTTTCTCCGTTGAACGGCAATGAAGAAAACAATCGTCTCCCCAACTGCGAGAGCAGATCGGAGCAGGGGTTTTCTCCAATGAACGGCTATGAAGAAGTCAATCGCCCCTCCGACTGCAAGAGCAGATCGGAGTTTGGGTCTTCTCCAATTAATGGAAGCGAAGAAAACAATCGCCACCCCGGCTGCGAGAGCAAACCGGAGCATGGGTTTTCTCCGTTGAACGGCAATGAAGAAAACAATCGCCTCCCCAACTGCGAGATCAGATCGGAGCAGGGGTTTTCTCCAATGAACGGCTATGAAGAAGTCAATCGCCCCTCCGACTGCAAGAGCATATCGGAGTTTGGGGACTTCTCCTAATTAATGGAAGCGAAGAAAACAATCTCCACCCCGGCTGCGAGAGCAAACCGGATCATGGGTTTTCTCCGTTGAACGGCAATGAAGAAAACAATCGCCTCCCCAACTGCGAGAGCAGATCGGAGCAGGGGTTTTCTCCAATGAACGGCTATGAAGAAGTCAATTGCCCCTCCGACTGCAAGAGCAGATCGGAGTTTGGGTCTTCTCCAATTAATGGAAGCGAAGAAAACAATCGCCACCCCGGCTGCAAGAGCAAACCGGAGCATGGGTTTTCTCCGTTGAACGGCAATGAAGAAAACAATCGCCTCCCCAACTGCGAGAGCAGATCGGAGCAGGGGTTTTCTCCAATGAACTGCTATGAAGAAGCCAATCGCCCCTCCGACTGCAAGAGCAGATCGGAGTTTGGGTCTTCTCCAATTAATAGATGCAAAGAAAACAATCGTCACCCCTGGCTGCAAGAGCAAACCGGAGCATGGGTTTTCTCCGTTGACGGCAATGAAGAAAACAATCGCCTCCCCAACTGCGAGAGCAGATCGGAGCAGGGGTTTCTCCAATGAACGGCTATGAAGAAGTCAATCGCCCCTCCGACTGCAAGAGCAGATCGGAGTTTGGGTCTTCTCCAATTAATGGAAGCGAAGAAAACAATCGCCACCCCGGCTGCGAGAGCAAACCGGAGCATGGGTTTTCTCCGTTGAACGGCAATGAAGAAAACAATCGCCTCCCCAACTGCGAGAGCAGATCGGAGCAGGAGTTTTCTCCAATGAATGGCTATGAAGAAGTCAATCGCCCCTCCGACTGCAAGAGCATATCGGAGTTTGGGTCTTCTCCAATTAATGGAAGCGAAGAAAACAATCGCCACCCCGGCTGCGAGAGCAGACCGGAGCATGGGTTTTCTCCGTTGAACGGCAATGAAGAAAACAATCGCCTCCCCAACTGCGAGAGCAGATCGGGGTAAGGGTTTTCTCCAATGAACGGCTATGAAGAAGTCAATCGCCCCTCCGACTGCAAGAGCAGATCGGAGTTTGGGTCTTCTCCAATTAATGGAAGCGAAGAAAACAATCGCCACCCCGGCTGCGAGAGCAAACCGGAGCATGAGTTTTCTCCGTTGAACGACAATGAAGAAAATAATCGCCTCCCCAACTGCGAGAGCAGATCGGAGCAGGGGTTTTCTCCAATGAACTGACTATGAAGAAGTCAATCGCCCCTCCGACTGCAAGAGCATATCGGAGTTTGGGTCTTCTCCAATTAATGGAAGCGAAGAAAACAATCGCCACCCCGGCTGCGAGAGCAGACCGGAGCATGGGTTTTCTCCGTTGCACGGCAATGAAGAAAACAATCGCCTCCCCAACTGCGAGAGCAGATCGGAGCAGGGTTTTCTCCAATAAACGGCTATGAAGAAGTCAATCGCCCCTCCGACTGCAAGAGCAGATCGGAGTTTGGGTCTTCTCCAATTAATGGAAGCGAAGAAAACAATCGCCACCCCGGCTGCGAGAGCAAACCGGAGAATGAGTTTTCTCCGTTGAACGGCAATGAAGAAAACAATCACCTCCCCAACTGCGAGAGCAGATCGGAGCAGGGGTTTTCTCCAATGAACGGCTATGAAGAAGTCAATCGCCCCTCCGACTGCAAGAGCAGATCGGAGTTTGGGTCTTCTCCAATTAATGGAAGCGAAGAAAACAATCGCCACCCCGGCTGCGAGAGCAAACCGGAGCATGGGTTTTCTCTATTGAACGGCAATGAAGAAAACAATCGCCTCCCCAACTGCGAGAGCAGATCAGAGTAGGGGTTTTCTCCAATGAACGGCTATGAAGAAGTCAATCGCCCCTCCGACTGCAAGAGCAGATCGGAGTTTGGGTCTCCTCCAATTAATGATAGAGTCTCAGGGACAACAATGCGTAAACACCCCCAAAAGATGGAGTTCACGGACAAGGGTAAAGAGAGCAACGTCTCATGACCATAAGAACAATCGAAGTGGGAGTTTCTCGAGTAAAGGAATTAGAACATCCGAATCGCAGAGACTAGGTTCTAAACCAAGGATTACAAAAGAAACACATAAAACGGAAGACTAGTATTAACATGGAACTTTGAAAATGGCTCCAGCAAAGACTAGAGTATTCGGACCACATGAAGTGAAAGATAAAGACACAATCAGTACGTGGCTTGAAGATATGAATGCATGTTGTTGTTTTTTTTTAAAAAATGTCCCTAGTGAAGACGAGGGCATTTAACCTCTGTGATGCAAATACAATGAAGTAGCTTGCACAAGGCTTTGAAAATGTGAATGAATGTTTTTTTTTTTTTTAAATTCCCTAGTGAAGACGAGGGCATTTAACCTCTGTGATGCAAATACAATGAAGCAGCCTGCACAAGGCTTTGAAAATGTGAATGAATGTTTTTTTTTTGTTTTGAAAAAATGCCCCTAGTGAAGACTAGGGCATTTTACCTCTGTGATGCAAATACAATGAAGCAGCTTGCACAAGGATTTGAAAATGTGAATGCATGTTTTTTTTTTTTTTTAAAAATGCCCCTAGTGAAGACTAGGGCCTTTTATTAAAATGATGCACAAACAGTGAAAGAAGACTTCGATCTCTATGTCGCGTGGTTAGCTCTAGACCGAAACATTTTCAGCGAATAAGACTTGCGGAAGGTTCTGGACTGTCTCAGCCAAGACGAAATCCGACTTCTTTCTTTTCCTCCCAACTGTAGAAAGATCTGACTGATAAAACCCCGCATTTCGCACAGACGATTTGTTGTGAAATGGTCATCAAGTGACCGAATTTCTGGCTCGGAGGTAGGGCTTTGGTATTCATTTTTTAGAACCACCTTGAGCCGAGTGTTTCAGAGTTTCATCTGCTTCCCTCGCAACATTTTTTTTAGTATCATCTGTATATCTGACCGAATCGATACGCTTAGCGAGATCGCTCAGCGGTGATTTCAAAGTTTCAACCTTTTGATGAATACTTTGCTCGTTGATTTCTTTTTTTTTAGTATCATCGGTATATCTGACCGAATCGATACGCCTAGCAAGGTTGCCCAGCGGTGATTTCAAAGTCTCAACCTTCTGATGAATACTTTGCTCATTGATTTTTTTTAGCATCATCGGTATATCTGACCGAATCGATACGCCTAGCAAGATCGCTCAGCGGTGATTTCAAGATCTCAACCTTTTGATGAATGCTTTGTTCCTTGATTTCTTTCTTTTGAGCATGTCTCTTTTCGCGAAGCCAGACAATTCTCCTAATCCACTCAACTTTCAGGTTAGGTTCGGGTTCTGCTGTGTCTCAAAGGGTTTAAAACAAAGATTTTTCAGCAATCGCAAGGTATTTTTGAAGGCAGTTGACAGACCAGACTTCCCTACGTGAGTCTTTTAGAAAGACTTCGAAATCGCTTTTGGAAACAGTCCTCGGTTAAGAATTGGTCTTAACGCTTACTCATTTCATAATGTCCTTGTTGGTTCATGACAATAGAGATCACTGTCTTCTTCACACTAAAAATAAAAATGTTTTGAATGATTTTGACCGAACCTATTTGATAGGTTGCCTACCTATCCCCTGAGGATGGGGAATAAGGTCCAAAGGTAGTTCAATAGTTCTTCCTTCAATTCTGAGTGCAATTGATTGAAAGGAAAATGAAAGGAATTCTCTCAGCGTGCTTGTTAACAGGTCCTCAACACGTTTTTTTTAGAAACTTGACCTTAACAATCACGTTGAAAGTTTTTTTTTTTAAATGCATTTGCAAAAATGCCCCTAGTATAGAAACTAGGGGTTCGAAGACAATGTCATGAAATGCATGCTTGTATGCAAATGCAGAAAAAAATATGTTGAACTCATGATATGCATTTTCCGGAAATGCCTTTTGTAGAAAGCAAATGGGCTTAAGCATCCACCTCATTTGGAACATCTTTGACAATCACGGAACACGTGAAATGAGAAAACCCCCATGATTTTTTCTTTTTGAAACAAATCAAAACCATGTCGTTGATTTCTTTATCTCAGGAATAGTATTTCTTGAGCGTGTCAAGATTAAAGGGTGATGAACACTCATCGCCATCGAGAGTGGCGAGGCGAACAGCTCCACCTGAAAAAATCTGCTTGATGATGAAAGGTCCCTCCCATGGCGGCTGAAATTTTCCTCTAGGGTCCTGCAGCTCTCGGGTCTTTCTAAGAACAAGGTCTCCTACAACAAGATGCCTAGGCTTGACCTTCTTGTTGAACGCCCTTGCCATGCGTTGTTGATAAGCTTGTGTCTTGCATAGGGCATCTAGCCTCCGGTCCTCCATGAGTGATAGTTGGTCGTATCTGGACTTCAGCCAATCTTCCTCGATGACGTGGCTCTCCAAAAGAACCCTGAGAGTAGGCAATTCCAACTCAATGGGTTGAACTGCCTCCATGCCATATACCAACGAATAAGGAGTTTCGCCTGTAGAAGTCCAAGCGGTGGTTCGGTAACCCCATAGAGCATAGGGTAGCTTCTCATGCCAATCCCTATATGTTTGTGTGGTTTTCTTCAAGATTGAGATCACGTTCTTGTTAGCAGCCTCGACTGCCCCGTTGGTTTGTGGTCGATATGGTGAAGACTTATGATGCTCGATTTTGAATTCTCTCAAAAGCTCGAGCACATTACCTTGAAAGTGTCGCCCATTATCAGAAATCATCGAATGGGGAACCCCGTATCGACTAATGATATTATTGCGAATGAACTTTGCCACGTGGGAGGATTTGAGGATTTTGAACGAAGAAGCCTCAACCCACTTGGTAAAATAGTCGATAGCAACCGAGATGAATTCATGGCCATTGGACGCGTGGGGGTGGATTTTCCCAATGATGTCTATTCCCCATGTAGAGAATGGCCATGGAGAAGTCATGTTATAGAGGTGAGAAGCGGGAGTATGTTTTAGATTAGCATAAATTTGACACTGGTGACACGTCTTGACGAACGCAATGCAATCCTGTTCCAAGTTCTGCCAAAAGTAGCCTAGCCGAAGAACTTTCTTAGCAAGAGCCATGCCATTCATGTGGGAACCGCAATTCCCAGCATGCACTTCTTCCATGATGGTAGTAGACTCCGCCTGATCTACACAAAGCATGTTTTGTCCATCAAAAGATCGTCGATAGAGACGTCCTGCCACAACCACATAGCTAGTGGCAAATTGACGGAGAGCGCGACGCTCTTTCTTCTGAAAGTGGGCAGGGTATTCCCCCCTTTCGATATATGATTGAATGGGCTCGAACCAAGGTTTGCTTGAGATACTAGTGTTAGCAACCACTAGTTTCTCATAGATGCGATTGCACCTCTGTTGGATTTTGAGTGGCTTGATCTTGATTCCTTCGGGAATTTGAGTCATTGCCGCGAGAGTTGCAAGGGCGTCAGCGAAATGATTCTGACTCCTTGGAGCATGGATGAAAACAACACTTTCGAATTTGGCGATTAAACGCATGAGGAAAGAATGATAAGGTTTAAGATTGTCGCCTTTGACCTGCCAATCTCCATTGGCTTGTGAAATTACAAGATTCGAGTCTCCAATAACCTCCAATCTGCTAATCCTCTTCTCGCTGGCTAACTTGATCCCAACAATGCATGCTTCGTACTCAGCTTCGTTGTTGGTGACACTATAACTCAACTTAACAGAAGTAGGATTATACGTGCCAGTAGGATCGATCAAAAGGATACCAATGTCGTAACCCTGTCTGCCCTAAGCGCCATCGAACATTAACTTCCACGTATCGGATTGAACAACCATGATCTCATCATCTGGAAAGGCCATCTCTTCGTCATCGTCTCCAACGGTGATTGGTTGATCAGCTAGGAAATCAGCCACTATGCTCCCCTTGATTGACTTTTGCACGGTATATGTGATGTCATATTCTGAAATCATCATCATCCATTTAGCAAGACGCAGCGAAAGAAGAGTTCTTTGAAACAAGAAACGAATGGGATCGAGTCTTGACACTAGCTTGATTGGGTGGGCTTGCATGTAGTGGCGCAACCTCTTCGTTACCCAGGCTAGTGCCCAACAGACTTTTTCCACAGAAGAATAATTCAACTCATAACTGGTCATCCTCTTGCTGAGATAGTAGACAGCTACTTCCTCCTTGTTCTCGTTCTCTTGGGCCAACATGCTCCCCATGGATGACTCGGTGACGGTGAGATAAAGAATCAAAGGAACTCCCGGCCTTGGAGACATGAGGATAGGCGGGGATTGTAGATAGGCTTTCACCTTATCAAAGGCATGTTGACAAGCGTCACTCCAGATGAATCTTTGATCCTTCTTCAGAAGCTTGAAGAGAGGATCACAAGTGGAAGTGAGTTTACTTATGAAGAGACTAATGTACTGGATTTTCCCTAGAAATCCTCGAACCTCTCGCTCGTTCCGGGGTGTTGGCATGGCCGTGATGGCTGCAATTTTGCTAGGGTCGACTTCTATTCCTCTCTGTGTAATTAGAAATCTCAGCATCTTACCGGCAGTGACACCGAATGTGCATTTCTTTGGATTTAAACGAAGTTGGTATTTCTGAATTCTCTAAAGGAGCTTCTTTAGGTTTACAATGTGTCCCGCTTGATTCCTGAATTTGACAATCATATCATCGACGTAGACTTCGACTTCCTTGTGGATCATGTCGTGGAGAATAGTGGTGACCGCCCTCTGATACGTGGCTCCAGCGTTCTTTAGCCCGAAAGGCATTACACGGTAGCAAAAGGTGTCAACTTCAATGATAAAAGTAATCTTTTCTTTGTCCTTGGATGCCATCAAAACTTGATTATAGCTTGAGAAACCATCCATGAATGATAGGAGTTCATGACCAGCCGCGTGGTCAACCAACACGTCAATGTGTGGGAGTGGGAAATTATCTTTAGGGCTAGCTTTGTTGAGATCACTGTAGTTCACGAACACACGAATTTTTCCATCTTTCTTAGCCACGGGGACCACATTGACGACCCATTCTAGATATTCGACAACATCCAAAAAGCCGGCTTCCAATTGTTTCTACACCTCTTCCTTAATCTCGTCGACCATGTCGGGTTTCATACACTAGAGCTTCTGCTTGACAGGCTTGGCATCCGGGTACAACGTAATACGATGTTGGACAATTTTGGGGTCAATGTCCGACATGCTTTTATAGAACCATGCAAATATGTATTTGTTAAGCTTCAACAGCTCAACTAGATGATGACGCTCGTTTTCATCTAGGTTTTGGCCTATCAAGACAATTTGTGGATCCTCTCCCGAATTCAAATTAATTTCAATAGTTTCTTCCGCAGAAGAGACTTGATTCTCATTTTCTAAGAAATTTTCATTTCAAATGGAAAATCGTTATCAGAAAAGCACATCATTTGAATTCAAAGAAGAATCATGCATTGCATTAAAATCGACACTAGAATCCTCAATAACGACATCCAACTCAGAAATGAAAGGAGAGTAGGAGAGTGAGAATCAACTGGAGTTTTAACAAGATGGAAAAGAATGAAGAAGAAGAGGAAGCAACAGAAGAAGACTCTTGTTTGGTGAACTTCTCGGATATGACATCTTCAATTATTGTTTTCCTAGTGTCGAGGACAAGTGCCATAGTTGATCTGGAAACTTGTTTAGATGTGGGTGCCATCTCTTCATTGTCACTTGAATCGTCTGAGTCGGAATATATCAATACATCAGGGTCGGCTTCCATTGAGCATGGCTTCGGAGCGTTCCTTCATAGCTTCCGACTTCGCGGGGATGTATGAGGCTCTCGGAAAAGCTCGTTAAGTCCACCTGTGAAATATGATTCTTCTTACTATCGGAATTGATGTCAATGGTCCCCTCTACTATTAGCTGATGAAGCGAAAGTGCATAGACAATGGCATTAACATGCTCTACGAGAATCAAGACAGATGTAGCGGTCTCCCATATGTACTAATAACCGAAGTACAACTCCTAAGAGGAGGGACTCTTATTGTTGTGAGAGACGTACCTTCATAAAGATGTTTGGACAACGCTGAATTGGCGAAATAAACGGGTGATGCCGTAGATGATGATCACTTCAAACTCTAGAATCATGATAAACGGGTAACCACCCATCTAGAACCTCACAACATCGAAGTGATACTACAAGATGATGAAAAGGATATGATGGTCGTCTGAGATATTGTGACCATCGTGGTCTTAGAAAGTCTTGACGGCTACATAGGGAGAATATAGGGTAAAGATAAAGTGGGGAGTCGAGCGAAGATTGCCTATCCACCACTCAAACAATAGCACAAGGGGAGACCCCCGCAGAGAATAGTGTGTCAGTCCCGAAGAGAACTCTTGGTGACCCTAAAGGGTCTCGACTAGGATGAGACCGGCTAGGCTCTCTGATTGTGGGTTTCCACGAAATGGACGACCCTAACGAGGTGAAGTAACAGGAGCGTCCCCTTAGAGGGACGAAGTAAGAAATAGGCTACCAATATAAGCATGTTCTACCTACGATGGACTGTGCAATGTAAGCACGAGTTCACCCGAAGAAGTTAAGAAGTAGGTGTCTCGTCACGTAGTCGAGTGGGGAATCAGCAACAAGTCCTCAGATGTGGGCCGAAGAATGGCTTGGAAGTCTTCCATAGTAGGGCATATGTGCACCCCACCAATGATGAATGCCCGAGATGCTTTGCTCCAACGCCCTTGCATGTGCGCCATTAGCCGCTCGTCTATCATGGTGCTCATCAAATGTAGAATCTCATTCACACCAAAGGGTGCAAATGTGAGAGTGTTGTCTTCGAACAACTTTCTAAAACTCCTCAGTCTTTCTTCTGATGTGTCCATGACGCTCTTCGAAACACAAGTTTATTAACCCTCACGTTTTAACACCGCTTTTCTCTTTTCGTTTTAAGGTTAGCCCTATAAGTGCCTACGTTTCCACTAACATGCTCAACATTCATCTTTTAAACATTGTGGTTGGCTTACAGCATGGAGGACACTGTAATCAAGAAGAAGTAAGATGAGAGAGACTAATGTATCTCAGTGTTTCAAGCGATACATTTTTGGGCACAAAGCCTGTCGGTGTAGCTAGTATCCTATAGATACTCCTTGACTACACGACTTCGAAGTAAAATGAGCATTTGAGCCCGTTCATGTGCAAACAGTGTTTACGACAACGCTTCTGTTTGCACACCCCTTCAATTAAAAGCGTCGAGCTTCGTCGGGTTTACCCCCATGCAATTTGAACAAATAAGCAATCAAGCAAATGTGAATACAAAATTCACATTGTTCACGGGTTCTCACACCCTCAAGCAAAATGTTGTGAAATTATAAACGTAACATCCTTCGAAATTTTTAGGTTAGTTTGGCCAACTACATATTTTGAGCTAAACATCTTAGGTAATCCCCAGCAGAGTCGCCAGTTTTCTGTACGCGTTCATTTTTGTTTCCCTTCCGATTTTCTGGCGCGTGTGCCCATTTTTTTATTTGGTTGGCATACGCTCCCTTTTTTTCGAATTGAATTGGCCCGTACAGGTTTTAAATCGACACACTCGCAAATGTGTCGATCTAATTGACTTGAGAGTCGCCACTTTAGTTTACTTCCCAAAGAAACTAAAGAAAAGAAAAATCAGAGATTCATTTTAAGAGTCCGGTGTTTGGTTACGTATTAGGAAAGGGCCTACGGCGCTATGTCCTATACGCCTGTCTTTACAGACAGTCTCTACTCCTAAGTAATTGGCCATATGATGTTTGAAGGATTATTACATTTTCGTTCTGAGTTCAGAACTCTTTTGCTTGTGTGAGAAAATCTTAATCATTTGCAAGGGGCTAGTCCTATTCATGAGGTGTTTGAAGAGGACAAAGTATTGAAAAGAATTGAAGCATTGAAAAGCATTGAAGCATTGAAAAGCATCGAAGCATTGAAAAGCATCGAAGAGCATTGCAAAGCATAGAGCAACCTTGGCAACGAAAAACGAGAATCGGAATTCCCGAGACAGATCAAATGAGGATAGATGAGGAGAATAACAATTCGATTGGAGGACTAGAATTTTATTCTTTTGCTCAAAGGAGAGAAGAGAGTGGATTAACTTAAGGTCCCGAGTGTTTCCCAGTTTAAAATTTCCAGAGTTAAAGAGAACTCCGAACACAACACATTAAAATGAGTCATTTTCAAAAATAATTCCCGCAATTCCTAAAAAAAATTTCATACGATAGTCAAAAATATTATTAAAAGCTCACAGGAATCGAGTTTGGAATTTTCAGAGTTATAGAACCCCCCCAATATGACACTACAAAGATAGACATTTTTCCAAACGGGACCTAAAAATTCCGAGAAAAATTATTTTTGAAGAAAATAATATTTTGGAGTTTTTGGGAAAATTTGGGGAAGTTTGAAAGTGGTTTGAATGTTAGAATCATCATTTTAAGGTGGTTTGTTAAAATTAGGAAACAAACAGGACCTAAGTTTATTTATTTTTTTATTTTTTTTGAAAGTTTAAATTAAAATAAAAGCAAAAGAAAGTTTAGGGGTCCAATTAAAACATCAGGAAAAGATCAGGGACTACTTTAATTTCGAATTAATAAATTAATTCGAAATTAAAGTTATCAGGCTTATTTAAAGATAAAAGAGGCTCAGGGGCCTCTTCGCAACTTCACAGGAAGTTGAAGGAATTGGAATAAAAGAAAAGTAAAAAATGAAACCTCCAGCTGATGAAGAGACTCCGGCGAGGGCGATTTCCGGCGTGTCCTGCGCCCGCGGCCGATCTCTGCTCGAAGGCGACATCGTTACAGTCCGTCCTACTCGTCGAATCTCCGCCTCCTTCCTGCTGCAGCTGTGCTCACCGCGACAGTTCGCCTAGCTGCCTGAGGTTGGAGTCGCGCCTAATTTTCCACAGCTGAAGAAGACGCTGCAGAATAACCAGAATACAGCACCTGCACCTCTTTCCTTTTGGCGAACGCAGATTTCGGAATTCCAACAAAAATGGACTGGATTCCTAAAACAGAAGAAATCTAATCCTAATCTAGACCTAAGCTATTCTCAATCAATGCGATTAACAGCTAAAGCTTAACCAATACAGGACATTAATCCAGCAAAGTAAACAATCCAATAAAACTCAAGTAAACTGCAGGTTCAAGGATGAATCTTATCTCATCTCAAAACTAATATAACCTAATTCAACATCTAACAGCAAACAATTAGCTTCAATTACAGCAAACAAGAATATTCAAGCCATTATCAGAATAAGAAAGAAATCAGTCTGCGATATGAATTTTTAATGAATAAATGGCATCGGTGTTCATAACCGATGCCTCCAATCAACAATTTGAGATTACATGAGTCCAGAACGTTACCTGAATCGCTAAAGAAGAAAATGAATAGAGGTTCGGAAGAACAGATCGATTTGGAAAATACAGATGGATTGACAGACTTCTCTCCTTTCTTCAGTGTTTGTTGTATTTATGTATCAATGTCGATCTATCCTCCACGCGATAAGCGAGGTTAAACGAAGCTGGCGTCATTGAGCGCAGCTGTTCTTCGTCGTTTTCTTACAGGACAGCAACAGGTTCTGCAATCGTCCTTTTTGTTGACCGAAAGAAACGAATTCACCAATGCAATCGAGTTCTTCCTCCTCAACAATGGAGTTCGACCTCTCTTCTCCTCTCAATCTAGTAACCGCTCAACTGGATTGGAACCTCCACTGCAGAACTGAAAAACTGATCTTTTTCTCTAAAACTCCCCCCTCAAAAAAACTGCCCTCCCCAAACTCATCTTCCCCTCTTTTTTAATTTTATTGCAGGGTTCATTTGTAGTTAGCCCAAAAGTTGAAGGGCACGCTTGGAAGAAAAGAAAAATATATATTTTCCCTTTTTTTTTTCGTTTTTCTCCTTTTCCATTTTTCTTTCTTTGCACCTTCACACTAAACGAATCCCCCTGGCCTCGTATTTGCTCAGAAAATTGTGAAACTTTTATGGTCAATTCTTAACATCACGAACGTGAATCTCCTTTTTGAATGAACCCAAACGGACCTTCCTATCCAAAGTTATGATATTTTAAAGTCACCCCTCCATTTCAATCTTTTCAATCCCGCGGTTTTCACTTTCATAATTTTAATAGCCCATAACTTTGTGCACAGAGCTTTCCCCACAATGAGGTTGGTACCATTGGAAAGGCAAGACTCTTGCCTACATCCCCATGTTCTCCTTTTCTTACGAAATGGTCCGTGTTGGTCAGGAGACTAGCCTCACAAAAACGTGTCAGTTCACGCATCACCTTCTCTGCGGGCTACTTGGACTGAGCTTCAGGGAGAACTGGGAGAAGTATTTGGTGTCGTTGGAAAGATAATTCAAAGGGCTTTCCAACGGTAGCTCATACACTGAATATGGATCATTGGTGCAAAAGATATGATTTTTAGAAGTGCAACATAGCTTCAGCTAGCTCCCAGGACTTGAATCGGTAGTTTTTCCTTCTTTTTGAGCATTTTCTGCACAAATTTGCAAACAATAACATTATACTCAAAATTCAAGATTTTTCAAAACGTACAACATGAACGTGTCACGGGTTGGGAAAACAGAGTCGTTATGAAACTCGACCTTTGGATCGTTATCTTTTAAGCTTTACCGGATCAGTTTTCCACGAGGTGATTCTATTTTTGTTTTCCCGGTTCAATAAACAAACATGAGTATTATTTCGGGCCGGGTTTTTCTATTAGGTATCTAGGGTGTAAAAATGGGGTGTCTACAGAATGCCCCTCTTGGACAGAGTTTGGAGAAAAAAAATCTTGTTTTCATAAAACGTGTGTCCAAGCCTGAACAAATAGGCGCCGTATTTTTATTTTCTCATTTTTACCCCGAGCTGAATGAATGAAAGGGAAAAGAAAGATACAACCTGACAGTGTTCTTCATTGGTTCTTCTCTTTTAGCCCTTTTCACATGTGAAGAAACCAGAAGTATGAGCCATGAAACGATCCTCGTGGCATACCTGTAAGAGAGAATGAGACATTAGAACAAGTTTCGTATCAAAGCTTACATAGGAATTTTGGGAAGCAGCATCTTGTCACGATCAGATTCAATAATAGATCGTCATGAGTCATCTTTTCACAGCCGATCTCGTGTGAATTCTTGTCAAGTGAAAGTTCACAAGTAAAAACCTGCAAAACAAGAGAAACACAATGATAAAGCCAATAGGCTGTCAGTTTAAGAATCAGTTAACAAACCTCTGTTATATCCTCATCAAGGAACCCTACAACTCAAAACGTAATCTCCTAGGTTCATCGATTGACAAAATAGTCGTTCGTTGAGACCTTCTAGAACCATGTACCCCTCCGATGGTACTCTTCAACAAAGCAACACAACCCTTTGTCTTCAAAGGATTGAAATCATCGAGTCTTAGATGGTCTCGATGAAGAAGGCAACATGCCAAAATCCGTGGAGGATCCTTGTGGCTTCAAACATTCATAAGAATTTTTTTTTTTGTTTTTTTTTTTGTTTTTTTTTATTTATTTATATTTTTTTGAACGCCGGAACGATGACACTCGCGACGATTAGGGATAGAGAAAACAATCATCTCCCCAACTGCAAGAGCAGATCGGAGCAAGGGGTTTCTCCAATAAATAGAAGCGAAGAAAACAGTCGCCACCCTGGCTGTGAGAGCAAACCGGAGCATGAGTTTTCTCCATCGAGCGATAATGAAGCAGTCAAACGCCCCTCCGACTGCACGAGCAGATCGGAGTTCGGGTCTTCTCCAATTAATGGAAACGAAGAAAACAATCGCCACCCCGGCTGCGAGAGCAAACCGGAGCATGGGTTTTCTCCGTTGAACGGCAATGAAGAAAACAATCGCCTCCCCAACTGCGAGAGCAGATCAGAGCATGGGTTTTCTCCAATGAATGGCTATGAAGAAGTCAATCGCCCCTCCGACTGCAAGAGCAGATCGGAGTTTGGGTCTTCTCCAATTAATGGAAGCGAAGAAAACAATCGCCACCCCGGCTGCAAGAGCAAACCGGAGCATGAGTTTTCTCCGTTGAACGGCAATGAAGAAAACAATCGCCTCCCCAACTACGAGAGCAGATCGGAGCAGGGGTTTTCTCCAATGAACGGCTATGAAGAAGTCAATCGCCCCTCCGACTGCAAGAGCAGATCGGAGTTTGGGTCTTCTCCAATTAATGGAAGCGAAGAAAACAATCGCCACCCCGGCTGCAAGAGCAAACCGGAGCATGGGTTTTCTCCGTTGAACGGCAATGAAGAAAACAATCGCCTCCCCAACTGCGAGAGCAGATCGGAGCAGGGGTTTTCTCCAATGAAGGGCTATGAAGAAGTCAATCGCCCCTCCGACTGCAAGAGCAGATCGGAGTTTGGGTCTTCTCCAATTAATGGAAGCGAAGAAAACAATCGCCACCCCGGCTGCAAGAGCAAACCGGAGCATGGGTTTTCTCCGTTGAACGACAATGAAGAAAACAATCGCCTCCCCAACTACGAGAGCAGATCGGAGTAGGGGTTTTTTCCAATGAACGGCTATGAAGAAGTCAATCGCCCCTCCGACTACAAGAGCAGATCGGAGTTTGGGTCTTCTCCAATTAATGGAAGCGAAGAAAACAATCGCCACCCCGGCTGCGAGAGCAAACCGGAGCATGGGTTTTCTCCGTTGAACGGCAATGAAGAAAACAATCGTCTCCCCAACTGCGAGAGAAGATCGGAGCAGGGGTTTTCTCCAATGAACGGCTATGAAGAAGTCAATCGCCCCTCCGACTGCAAGAGCAGATCGGAGTTTGGGTCTTCTCCAATTAATGGAAGCGAAGAAAACAATCGCCACCCCGGCTGCGAGAGCAAACCGGAGCATGGGTTTTCTCCGTTGAACGGCAATGAAGAAAACAATCGCCTCCCCAACTGCGAGAGCAGATCGGAGCAAGGGTTTTCTCCAATGAACGGCTATGAAGAAGTCAATCGCCCCTCCGACTGCAAGAGCATATCGGAGTTTGGGACTTCTCCAATTAATGGAAGCGAAGAAAACAATCTCCACCCCGGCTGCGAGAGCAAACCGGATCATGGGTTTTCTCCGTTGAACGGCAATGAAGAAAACAATCGCCTCCCCAACTGCGAGAGCAGATCGGAGCAGGGGTTTTCTCCAATGAACGGCTATGAAGAAGTCAATTGCCCCTCCGACTGCAAGAGCAGATCGGAGTTTGGGTCTTCTCCAATTAATGGAAGCGAAGAAAACAATCGCCACCCCGGCTGCAAGAGCAAACCGGAGCATGGGTTTTCTCCGTTGAACGGCAATGAAGAAAACAATCGCCTCCCCAACTGCGAGAGCAGATCGGAGCAGGGGTTTTCTCCAATGAACGGCTATGAAGAAGTCAATCGCCCTCCGACTGCAAGAGCAGATCGGAGTTTGGGTCTTCTCCAATTAATGGAAGCAAAGAAAACAATCGCCACCCCGGCTGCAAGAGCAAACCGGAGCATGGGTTTTCTCCGTTGAACGGCAATGAAGAAAACAATCGCCTCCCCAACTGCGAGAGCAGATCGGAGCAGGGGTTTTCTCCAATGAACGGCTATGAAGAAGTCAATCGCCCCTCCGACTGCAAGAGCAGATCGGAGTTTGGGTCTTCTCCAATTAATGGAAGCGAAGAAAACAATCGCCACCCCGACTGCGAGAGCAAACCGGAGCATGGGTTTTCTCCGTTGAACGGCAATGAAGAAAACAATCGCCTCCCCAACTGCGAGAGCAGATCGGAGCAGGAGTTTTCTCCAATGAATGGCTATGAAGAAGTCAATCGCCCCTCCGACTGCAAGAGCATATCGGAGTTTGGGTCTTCTCCAATTAATGGAAGCGAAGAAAACAATCGCCACCCCGGCTGCGAGAGCAGACCGGAGCATGGGTTTTCTCCGTTGAACGGCAATGAAGAAAACAATCGCCTCCCCAACTGCGAGAGCAGATCGGTGTAAGAGTTTTCTCCAATGAACGGCTATGAAGAAGTCAATCGCCCCTCCGACTGCAAGAGCAGATCGGAGTTTGGGTCTTCTCCAATTAATGGAAGCGAAGAAAACAATCGCCACCCCGGCTGCGAGAGCAAACCGGAGCATGAGTTTTCTCCGTTGAACGACAATGAAGAAAATAATCGCCTCCCCAACTGCGAGAGCAGATCGGAGCAGGGGTTTTCTCCAATGAATGACTATGAAGAAGTCAATCGCCCCTCCGACTGCAAGAGCATATCGGAGTTTGGGTCTTCTCCAATTAATGGAAGCGAAGAAAACAATCGCCACCCCGGCTGCGAGAGCAGACCGGAGCATGGGTTTTCTCCGTTGCACGGCAATGAAGAAAACAATCGCCTCCCCAACTGCGAGAGCAGATCGGAGCAGGGGTTTTCTCCAATAAATGGCTATGAAGAAGTCAATCGCCCCTCCGACTGCAAGAGCAGATCGGAGTTTGGGTCTTCTCCAATTAATGGAAGCGAAGAAAACAATCGCCACCCCGGCTGCGAGAGCAAACCGGAGCATGAGTTTTCTCCGTTGAACGGCAATGAAGAAAACAATCACCTCCCCAACTGCGAGAGCAGATCGGAGCAGGGGTTTTCTCCAATGAACGGCTATGAAGAAGTCAATCGCCCCTCCGACTGCAAGAGCAGATCGGAGTTTGGGTCTTCTCCAATTAATGGAAGCGAAGAAAACAATCGCCACCCCGGCTGCGAGAGCAAACCGGAGCATGGGTTTTCTCTATTGAACGGCAATGAAGAAAACAATCGCCTCCCCAACTGCGAGAGCAGATCAGAGTAGGGGTTTTCTCCAATGAATGCTTTGAAGAAGTCAATCGCCCCTCCGACTGCAAGAGCAGATCGGAGTTTGGGTCTCCTCCAATTAATGATAGAGTCTCAGGGACAACAATGCGTAAACACCCCCAAAAGATGGAGTTCACGGACAAGGGTAAAGAGAGCAACGTCTCATGACCATAAGAACAATCGAAGTGGGAGTTTCTCGAGTAAAGGAATTAGAACATCCGAATCGCAGAGACTAGGTTCTAAACCAAGGATTACAAAAGAAACACATAAAACGGAAGACTAGTATTAACATGGAACTTTGAAAATGGCTCCAGCAAAGACTAGAGTATTCGGACCACATGAAGTGAAAGATAAAGACACAATCAGTACGTGGCTTGTAGATATGAATGCATGTTGTTGGTTTTTTTTTTAAAAAATGTCCCTAGTGAAGACGAGGGCATTTAACCTCTGTGATGCAAATACAATGAAGTAGCTTGCACAAGGCTTTGAAAATGTGAATGAATGTTTTTTTTTTTTTTTTTTTTTTTTGAAAAAATGCCCTAGTGAAGACTAGGGCATTTTACCTCTGTGATGCAAATACAATGAAGCAGCTTGCACGAGGCTTTGAAAATGTGAATGAATGTTTTGTTTTTTTTTTTTGAAAAATGCCCCCAATGAAGACTAGGGCATTTTACCTCTGTGATGCAAATACAATGAAGCAGCTTGCACGAGGCTTTGAAAATGTGAATGAATTTTTTTTTTTTTTTTTTTTTTTTGAAAAATGCCCCTAGTAAAGACTAGGGCATTTTACCTCTGTGATGCAAATACAATGAAGCAGCTTGCACAAGGCCTTGAAAATGTGAATGAATGTTTTTTTTTTTTTAAAATGCCCCTAGTGAAGACTAGGGCCTTTTATTAAAATGATGCACAAACAGTGAAAGAAGACTTCGATCTCTATGTCGCGTAGTTAGCTCTGGACCGAAGCATTTTCAGCGAATAAGACTTGCGGAAGGTTCTGGACTGTTTCAACCAAGACGAAATCCGACTTCTTTCTTTTCCTCCCAATGCAGAAAGATCTGACTGATAAAACCCCGCATTTCGCACAGACGATTTGTTGTGAAATGGTCATCAAGTGACCGAATTTCTGGCTCGGGGTAGGGCTTTGGTATTCATTTTTTAGAACCACCTTGAGCCGAGTGTTTCAGAGTTTCATCTGCTTCCCTCACAACATTTTTTTTAGTATCATCGGTATATCTGACCGAATCGATACGCCTAGCAAGATCGCTCAGCGGTGATTTCAAAGTCTCAACCTTTTGATGAATACTTTGCTCGTTGATTTCTTTTTTTTTTAGTATCATCGGTATATCTGACCGAATCGATACGCCTAGCAAGGTTGCCCAGCGGTGATTTCAAAGTCTCAACCTTCTGATGAATACTTTGCTCATTGATTTTTTTTAGCATCATCAGTATATCTGACCGAATCGATACGCCTAGAAAGATCGCTCAGCGGTGATTTCAAGATCTCAACCTTTTGATGAATGCTTTGTTCCTTGATTTCTTTCTTTTGAGCATGTCTCTTTTCGCGAAGCCAGACAATTCTCCTAATCCACTCAACTTTCAGGTTAGGTTCGGGTTCTGCTGTGTCTCAAAGGGTTTAAAAACAAAGATTTTTCAGCAATCGCAAGGTATTTTTGAAGGCAGTTGACAGACCAGACTTCCCTACGTGAGTCTTTTAGAAAGACTTCGAAATCGCTTTTGGAAACAGTCCTCCGTTAAGAATTGGTCTTAACGCTTACTCATTTCATAATGTCCTTGTTGGTTCATGACAATAGAGATCACTGTCTTCTTCACACTAAGGATAAACATGTTTTGAAAGATTTTGACCGAACCTATTTGATAGGTTGCCTACCTATCCCCTGAGGATGGGGAATCAGGTCCAAAGGTAGTTCAATAGTTCTTCCTTCAATTCTGAGTGCAATGGATTGAAAGGAAAATGAAAGAAATTCTCTCAACGTGCTTGTTAACAGGTCCTCAACATGTTTTTTTTTAGAAACTTGACTTTAACAATCACGTTGAAAGTTTTTTTTTCGTTTTTGTTTTTAAATGCATTTGCAAAAATGCCCCTAGTATAGAAACTAGGGGTTTGACGACAATGTCATGAAATGCATGCTTGTATGCGAATGCAGAGAAAAGATGTTGAATTCATGATATGCATTTTCCGGAAATGCCTTTTGTAGAAAGCAAATGGGCTTAGGCGTTCACCTCATTTGGAACATCTTTGACAATCACGGAACACGTGAAATGGGAAAACCCCCATGATTTTTTTCTTTTTGAAACAAATCAAAACCATGTCGTTGATTTCTTTATCTCAGGAATAGTATTTCTTGAGCGTGTCAAGATTAAAGGGTGATGAACACTCATCGCCATCGAGAGTGGCGAGGCGAACAGCTCCACCTGAAAAAATCTGCTTGATGATGAAAGGTCCCTCCCATGGCGGCTGAAATTTTCCTCTAGGGTCCTGCAGCTCTCGGGTTTTTCTAAGAACAAGGTCCCCTACAACAAGATGCCTAGGCTTAACCTTCTTGTTGAACGCCCTTGCCATGCGTTGTTGATAAGCTTGTGTCTTGCATAGGGCATCTAGCCTCCGGTCCTCCATGAGTGATAGTTGGTCGTATCTGGACTTCAGCCAATCTTCCTCGATGACGTGGCTCTCCAAAAGAACCCTGAGAGTAGGCAATTCCAACTCAATGGGTTGAACTGCCTCCATGCCATATACCAACGAATAAGGAGTTTCGCCTGTAGAGGTCCGAGCGGTGGTTCGGTAACCCCACAGAGCATAGGGTAGCTTCTCATGCCAATCCCTATATGTTTGTGTGGTTTTCTTCAAGATTGAGATCACATTCTTGTTAGCAGCCTCGACTGCCCCGTTGGTTTGCGGTCGATATGGTGAAGACTTATGATGCTCGATTTTGAATTCTCTTAAAAGTTCGAGCACATTACCTTGAAAGTGTCGTCCATTATCGGAAATCATCGAATGGGGAACCCCGTATCGGCTAATGATATTATTGCGAATGAACTTTGCCACGTGGGAGGATTTGAGGATTTTGAATGAAGAAGCCTCAACCCACTTGGTAAAGTAATCGATAGCGACCAATATGAATTCATGGCCATTGGATGCGTGAGGGTGGATTTTCCCAATGATGTCGATTCCCCATGTAGAAAATGGCCATGGAGAAATCATGTTATAGAGGAGAGAAGCGGGAGTATGCTTTAGATTAGCATAAATTTGACACTGGTGACACTTCTTGACGAACGCAATGCAATCTTGTTCCAAGTTCTGCCAAAAGTAGCCTAGCCGAAGAACTTTCTTAGCAAGAGCCATGCCATTCATGTGGGAACCGCAATTCCCAGCATGCACTTCTTCCATGATGGTAGTAGACTCCGCCTGATCTACACAAAGCATGTTTTGTCCATCAAAAGATCGTTGATAGAGACATCCCGCCACAACCACATAACTAGTGGCAAACTGACGGAGAGCGCGACGCTCTTTCTTCTGAAAGTGGGCAGGGTATTCCCCCCTTTCGATATATGATTGAATGGGCTCGAACCAAGGTTTGCTTGAGATACTAGCGTTAGCCACCACTAGTTTCTCATAGATGCGATTGCACCTCTGTTGGATTTTGAGTGGCTTGATCTTGATTCCTTCGGGAATCTGAGTCATTGCCGCGAGAGTTGCAAGGGCGTCAGCGAAACGGTTCTGACTCCTTGGAGCATGGATGAAAACAACACTTTCGAATTTGGCGATTAAACGAATGAGAAAAGAATGATAAGGTTTAAGATTGTCGCCTTTAACCTGCCAATCCCCATTGGCTTGTGAGATTACAAGATTAGAGTCTCCAATAACCTCCAATCTGCTAATCCTCTTCTCGCTAGCTAACTTGATCCCAGCAATGCATGCTTCATACTCAGCCTCATTGTTGGTGACACTATAACTCAACTTAACAGAAGTAGGATTATACGTGCCAGCAGGATCGATCAAAAGGATACCAATGCCGTAACCCTGTCTGCCCGACGCACCGTCGAACATTAACTTCCATGTTTCGGATTGAACAACCATGATCTCATCATCTGGAAAGACCATCTCTTCGTCATCGTCTCCAACGGTGATTGGTTGATCAGCTAGGAAATCAGCCACTATGCTCCCCTTGATTGACTTTTGCACGGTATATGTGATGTCATATTCTGAAATCATCATCATCCATTTAGCAAGACGCAGCGAAAGAAGAGTTCTTTGACACAAGAAACGAATGGGATCGAGTCTTGACACTAGCTTGATCGGGTGGGCTTGCATGTAGTGGCGCAACCTCTTCGTTACCCAGGCTAGTGCCTAACAGAATTTTTCCACAGAAGAATAGTTAACTCGTAACTGGTCATCCTTTTGCTGAGGTAGTAGATGGCTACCTCCTCTTTGTTCTCGTTCTCTTGGGCCAACATGCTCCCCATGGATGACTCGGTGACGGTGAGATAAAGAATCAAAGGAACTCCTGGCCTCGGAGACATGAGGATAGGAGGGGATTGCAAATAAGCTTTCACCTTATCAAAGGCGTGTTGACAAGCGTCACTCCAGACGAATTTTTTTTATCCTTCTTCAGAAGCTTGAAGAGAGGATCGCAAGTGAAAGTGAGCTTACTGATGAAGCGACTAATGTACTGGATTTTCCCGAGAAATCCTCGAACCTCTCGCTCGTTCCGGGGTGTTGGCATGGCCGTGATGGCTGCAATTTTGCTAGGGTCGACTTCTATTCCTCTCTGAGTAATTAGAAATCCCAGCATCTTACCGGCAGTGACACCGAATGTGCATTTCTTTGGATTTAAACGAAGTTGGTATTTCTGAATCCTTTGAAGGAACTTCTCTAGGTTTACAATGTGTCCCGCTCAATTCCTGGATTTCACAATCATATCATCGACGTAGACTTGAACTTCCTTGTGGATCATGTCGTGGAGAATAGTGGTGGCCGCCCTCTGATACGTGGCTCCAGCGTTCTTCAGCCCGAAAGGCATTACACGGTAGCAGAAGGTGCCAACTTCAGTGATAAAAGTAGTCTTTTCTTTGTCCTCAGGCGCCATCAAAACTTGATTATAGCCTGAGAAACCATCCATGAATGATAGGAGCTCATGACCAGCCGCGTGGTCAACCAACACGTCAATGTGTGGGAGTGGGAAATTATCTTTGGGGCTAGCTTTGTTGAGATCACGGTAGTCCACGCACACACGGACCTTTCCATCTTTCTTAGCCACGGGGACCACATTGGCGACCCATTCTGGATATTCGACAACATCCAGAAAGCCGGCTTCCAATTGTTTCTGCACCTCCTCTTTAATCTTGTCGACCATGTCGGGTTTTATACGCCGGAGCTTTTGCTTGACGGGCTTGGCATCCGGGTACAACGGAATACGATGTTGGACAATTTCGGGTCAATGCCCGGCATGTCTTTATAGGACCATGCAAAGACGTCTTTGTTAAGCTTCAAAAACTCAACTAGATGATGATGCTCGTTTTCATCTAGGATTTGGCCTTTCAAGACAATTTGTGGGTCCTCTTCCAAATTCAGATTAATCTCAACAGTCCCTTCCGTAGAAGAGACTTCATTTTCATTTTCTAAAAATCGTTTCATTTCAAATGGAAAATCGTGATCAGAAAAGCACATCATTTGAATTCAAAGAAGAACCATGCATTGCATTAAAATCGACACTGGAATCCTCAATAACGATATCCAACTCAGAAATGAAAGGAGAGTAGGAGAGTGAGAATCAACTAGAGTTTTAACAAGATGGAAAAGAATGAAGAAGAAGAGGAAGCAACAGAAGAAGACTCTTGTTTGGTGAACTTCTCGGATATGACCTCTTCAATTATTATTTTCCCCAGTGTCGAGGACAAGTGCCATGGTGGATCTGGGAACTTGTTTAGATGTGGGTGTCATCTCTTCATTGTCACTTGAATCGTCTGGGTCGGAATTGATCAATACATCAGGGTCGGCTTCCATTGAGCATGGCCTCGGAGCACTCCTTGATAACTTCCAACTTCGCGGGGATGTATGGGGCTCTCGGAAAAACTCCTTAAGTCCACCCGTGAAATATGATTCTTCTTACTATCGGAATTGATGTCGATGGTCCCCTCTACTATTGGACGATGAAGTGAAAGTGCATAGACAATGGCATTAGCATGCTTTGCGGGAATCAAGACAGATGTAGCGGTCTCCCGCATGTACTGATAATCGAAGTAGAGCTCCTAAGAGGAGGGACTCTTATTGTTGGGAGAGACGTTCATTCACAAAGACGTGTGGGCCATGCCGAATTGGCGAAATAAACGGGCGATGTTGTAGATGGTGATCACTTCCAACTCTAGAATCATGATAAACGGGAGACCACCCATCTAGAACCTCACGACATCGAAGTGATACTATAAGATGATGAAAAGGATATGATGGTCATCTGAGATACTGGTGACCATCAAGGTCTTTAAAAAGTCTTACCCGCTACATTGAGAGAATATAGGGTAAAGATAGAGTGAGGAGTTGAGCAAAGATTGCCTATCCATCACTCAAACAATAGCACAAGGGGAGACCCCCACTGAGAATAGTGAGTCGATCCCGAAGAGAACACTTGGAGACCCTGAAGGGTCTCGACCGGGAAGAGACCGGCTAGGCTCTCTGATTGTGGGTTTCCACGAAATGGACGACCCTAACGAGGTGAAGTAACAGGAGCGTCCCCTTAGAGGGACGAAGTAAGAAATAGGCTACCAATATAAGCATGTTCTACCTACGATGGACTGTGCAATGTAAGCACGAGTTCACCCGAAGAAGTTAAGAAGTAGGTGTCTCGTCACGTAGTCGAGTGGGGAATCAGCAACAAGTCCTCAGATGTGGGCCGAAGAATGGCTTGGAAGTCTTCCATAGTAGGGCATATGTGCACCCCACCAATGATGAATGCCCGAGATGCTTTGCTCCAACGCCCTTGCATGTGCGCCATTAGCCGCTCGTCTATCATGGTGCTCATCAAATGTAGAATCTCATTCACACCAAAGGGTGCAAATGTGAGAGTGTTGTCTTCGAACAACTTTCTAAAACTCCTCAGTCTTTCTTCTGATATGTCCATGACGCTCTTCGAAACACAAGTTTATTAAACCCTCACGTTTTAACACCCCTTTTCTCTTTTCGTTTTAAGGTTAGCCCTATAAGTGCCTACGTTTCCACTAACATGCTCAACATTCATCTTTTAAACATTGTGGTTGGCTTACAGCATGGAGGACACTGTAATCAAGAAGAAGTAAGATGAGAGAGACTAATGTATCTCAGTGTTTCAAGCGATACATTTTTGGGCACAAAGCCTGTCGGTGTAGCTAGTATCCTATAGATACTCCTTGACTACACGACTTCGAAGTAAAATGAGCATTTGAGCCCGTTCATGTGCAAACAGTGTTTACGACAACGCTTCTGTTTGCACACCCCTTCAATTAAAAGCGTCGAGCTTCGTCGGGTTTTACCCCCATGCAATTTGAACAAATAAGCAATCAAGCAAATGTGAATACAAAATTCACATTGTTCATGGGTTCTCACACCCTCAAGCAAAATGTTGTGAAGTTATAAACGTAACATCCTTCGAAATTTTTGGTGTAGTTTGGCCAACTACATGTTTTGAGCTAAACATCTTAGGTAATCCCCAGCAGAGTCGCCAGTTTTCTGTACGCGTTCGTTTTCGTTTCCCTTCCGATATTCTGGCGCGTGTGCCCCCTTTTTTAATTTGATTGGCATACGCTCCATTTTTTTCCGAATTGAATTGGCCCGTACAGGTTTTAAATCGACACACTCGCAAATGTGTCGATCTAATTGACTTGAGAGTCGCCACTTTAGTTTACTTCCCAAAGAAACTAAAGAAAAGAAAAATCAGAGATTCATTTTAAGAGTTCGGTGTTTGGTTACGTATTAGGAAAGGGCCTACGGCGCTATGTCCTATACGCCTGTCTTTACAGACAGTCTCTACTCCTAAGTAATTGGCCATATGATGTTTGAAGGATTATTACATTTTCGTTCTGAGTTCAGAACTCTTTTGCTTGTGTGAGAAAATCTTAATCATTTGCAAGGGGCTAGTCCTATTCATGAGGTGTTTGAAGAGGACAAAGTATTGAAAAGAATTGAAGCATTGAAAAGCATTGAAGCATTGAAAAGCATCGAAGCATTGAAAAGCATCGAAGAGCATTGCAAAGCATAGAGCAACCTTGGCAACGAAAAACGAGAATCGGAATTCCCGAGACAGATCAAATGAGGATAGATGAGGAGAATAACAATTCGATTGGAGGACTAGAATTTTATTCTTTTGCTCAAAGGAGAGAAGAGAGTGGATTAACTTAAGGTCCCGAGTGTTTCCCAGTTTAAAATTTCCAGAGTTAAAGAGAACTCCGAACACAACACATTAAAATGAGTCATTTTCAAAAAATAATTCCCGCAATTCCTAAAAAAATTTCATACGATAGTCAAAAATATTATTAAAAGCTCACAGGAATCGAGTTTGGAATTTTCAGAGTTATAGAACCCCCCCAATATGACACTACAAAGATAGACATTTTTCCAAACGGGACCTAAAAATTCCGAGAAAAATTATTTTTGAAGAAAATAATATTTTGGAGTTTTTGGGAAAATTTGGGGAAGTTTGAAAGTGGTTTGAATGTTAGAATCATCATTTTAAGGTGGTTTGTTAAAATTAGGAAACAAACAGGACCTAAGTTTATTTATTTTTTTATTTTTTTTGAAAGTTTAAATTAAAATAAAAGCAAAAGAAAGTTTAGGGGTCCAATTAAAACATCAGGAAAAGATCAGGGACTACTTTAATTTCGAATTAATAAATTAATTCGAAATTAAAGTTATCAGGCTTATTTAAAGATAAAAGAGGCTCAGGGGCCTCTTCGCAACTTCACAGGAAGTTGAAGGAATTGGAATAAAAGAAAAGTAAAAAATGAAACCTCCAGCTGATGAAGAGACTCCGGCGAGGGCGATTTCCGGCGTGTCCTGCGCCCGCGGCCGATCTCTGCTCGAAGGCGACATCGTTACAGTCCGTCCTACTCGTCGAATCTCCGCCTCCTTCCTGCTGCAGCTGTGCTCACCGCGACAGTTCGCCTAGCTGCCTGAGGTTGGAGTCGCGCCTAATTTTCCACAGCTGAAGAAGACGCTGCAGAATAACCAGAATACAGCACCTGCACCTCTTTCCTTTTGGCGAACGCAGATTTCGGAATTCCAACAAAAATGGACTGGATTCCTAAAACAGAAGAAATCTAATCCTAATCTAGACCTAAGCTATTCTCAATCAATGCGATTAACAGCTAAAGCTTAACCAATACAGGACATTAATCCAGCAAAGTAAACAATCCAATAAAACTCAAGTAAACTGCAGGTTCAAGGATGAATCTTATCTCATCTCAAAACTAATATAACCTAATTCAACATCTAACAGCAAACAATTAGCTTCAATTACAGCAAACAAGAATATTCAAGCCATTATCAGAATAAGAAAGAAATCAGTCTGCGATATGAATTTTTAATGAATAAATGGCATCGGTGTTCATAACCGATGCCTCCAATCAACAATTTGAGATTACATGAGTCCAGAACGTTACCTGAATCGCTAAAGAAGAAAATGAATAGAGGTTCGGAAGAACAGATCGATTTGGAAAATACAGATGGATTGACAGACTTCTCTCCTTTCTTCAGTGTTTGTTGTATTTATGTATCAATGTCGATCTATCCTCCACGCGATAAGCGAGGTTAAACGAAGCTGGCGTCATTGAGCGCAGCTGTTCTTCGTCGTTTTCTTACAGGACAGCAACAGGTTCTGCAATCGTCCTTTTTGTTGACCGAAAGAAACGAATTCACCAATGCAATCGAGTTCTTCCTCCTCAACAATGGAGTTCGACCTCTCTTCTCCTCTCAATCTAGTAACCGCTCAACTGGATTGGAACCTCCACTGCAGAACTGAAAAACTGATCTTTTTCTCTAAAACTCCCCCCTCAAAAAAACTGCCCTCCCCAAACTCATCTTCCCCTCTTTTTTAATTTTATTGCAGGGTTCATTTGTAGTTAGCCCAAAAGTTGAAGGGCACGCTTGGAAGAAAAGAAAAATATATATTTTCCCTTTTTTTTTCGTTTTTCTCCTTTTCCATTTTTCTTTCTTTGCACCTTCACACTAAACGAATCCCCCTGGCCTCGTATTTGCTCAGAAAATTGTGAAACTTTTATGGTCAATTCTTAACATCACGAACGTGAATCTCCTTTTTGAATGAACCCAAACGGACCTTCCTATCCAAAGTTATGATATTTTAAAGTCACCCCTCCATTTCAATCTTTTCAATCCCGCGGTTTTCACTTTCATAATTTTAATAGCCCATAACTTTGTGCACAGAGCTTTCCCCACAATGAGGTTGGTACCATTGGAAAGGCAAGACTCTTGCCTACATCCCCATGTTCTCCTTTTCTTACGAAATGGTCCGTGTTGGTCAGGAGACTAGCCTCACAAAAACGTGTCAGTTCACGCATCACCTTCTCTGCGGGCTACTTGGACTGAGCTTCAGGGAGAACTGGGAGAAGTATTTGGTGTCGTTGGAAAGATAATTCAAAGGGCTTTCCAACGGTAGCTCATACACTGAATATGGATCATTGGTGCAAAAGATATGATTTTTAGAAGTGCAACATAGCTTCAGCTAGCTCCCAGGACTTGAATCGGTAGTTTTTCCTTCTTTTTGAGCATTTTCTGCACAAATTTGCAAACAATAACATTATACTCAAAATTCAAGATTTTTCAAAACGTACAACATGAACGTGTCACGGGTTGGGAAAACAGAGTCGTTATGAAACTCGACCTTTGGATCGTTATCTTTTAAGCTTTACCGGATCAGTTTTCCACGAGGTGATTCTATTTTTGTTTTCCCGGTTCAATAAACAAACATGAGTATTATTTCGGGCCGGGTTTTTCTATTAGGTATCTAGGGTGTAAAAATGGGGTGTCTACAGAATGCCCCTCTTGGACAGTGTTTGGAGAAAAAAAATCTTGTTTTCATAAAACGTGTGTCCAAGCCTGAACAAATAGGCGCCGTATTTTTATTTTCTCATTTTTACCCCGAGCTGAATGAATGAAAGGGAAAAGAAAGATACAACCTGACAGTGTTCTTCATTGGTTCTTCTCTTTTAGCCCTTTTCACATGTGAAGAAACCAGAAGTATGAGCCATGAAACGATCCTCGTGGCATACCTGTAAGAGAGAATGAGACATTAGAACAAGTTTCGTATCAAAGCTTACATAGGAATTTTGGGAAGCAGCATCTTGTCACGATCAGATTCAATAATAGATCGTCATGAGTCATCTTTTCACAGCCGATCTCGTGTGAATTCTTGTCAAGTGAAAGTTCACAAGTAAAAACCTGCAAAACAAGAGAAACACAATGATAAAGCCAATAGGCTGTCAGTTTAAGAATCAGTTAACAAACCTCTGTGGTATATCCTCATCAAGGAACCCTACAACTCAAAACGTAATCTCCTAGGTTCACCGATTGACAAAATAGTCGTTCGTTGAGACCTTCTAGAACCATGTACCCCTCCGATGGTACTCTTCAACAAAGCAACACAACCCTTTGTCTTCAAAGGATTGAAATCATCAAGTCTTAGATGGTCTCGATGAAGAAGGCAACATGCCAAAATCCGGGGAGGATCCTTGTGGCTTCAAACATTCATAAGAATTTTTTTTTTGTTTTTTTTTTTTGTTTTTTTTTATTTATTTATATTTTTTTGAACGCCGGAACGATGACACTCGCGACGATTAGGGATAGAGAAAACAATCGTCTCCCCAACTGCAAGAGCAGATCGGAGCAAGGGGTTTCTCCAATAAATAGAAGCGAAGAAAACAGTCGCCACCCTGGCTGTGAGAGCAAACCGGAGCATGAGTTTTCTCCATCGAGCGATAATGAAGCAGTCAAACGCCCCTCCGACTGCACGAGCAGATCGGAGTTCGGGTCTTCTCCAATTAATGGAAGCGAAGAAAACAATCGCCACCCCGGCTGCGAGAGCAAACCGGAGCATGGGTTTTCTCCGTTGAACGGCAATGAAGAAAACAATCGCCTCCCCAACTGCGAGAGCAGATCAGAACATGGGTTTTCTCCAATGAATGGCTATGAAGAAGTCAATCGCCCCTCCGACTGCAAGAGCAGATCGGAGTTTGGGTCTTCTCCAATTAATGGAATCGAAGAAAACAATCACCACCCCGGCTGCAAGAGCAAACCGGAGCATGAGTTTTCTCCGTTGAACGGCAATGAAGAAAACAATCGCCTCCCCAACTACGAGAGCAGATCGGAGCAGGGGTTTTCTCCAATGAACGGCTATGAAGAAGTCAATCGCCCCTCCGACTGCAAGAGCAGATCGGAGTTTGGGTCTTCTCCAATTAATGGAAGCGAAGAAAACAATCGCCACCCCGGCTGCAAGAGCAAACCGGAGCATGAGTTTTCTCCGTTGAACGGCAATGAAGAAAACAATCGCCTCCCCAACTGCGAGAGCAGATCGGAGCAGGGGTTTTCTCCAATGAAGGGCTATGAAGAAGTCAATCGCCCCTCCGACTGCAAGAGCAGATCGGAGTTTGGGTCTTCTCCAATTAATGGAAGCGAAGAAAACAATCGCCACCCCGGCTGCAAGAGCAAACCGGAGCATGGGTTTTCTCCGTTGAACGACAATGAAGAAAACAATCGCCTCCCCAACTACGAGAGCAGATCGGAGTAGGGGTTTTTTCCAATGAACGGCTATGAAGAAGTCAATCGCCCCTCCGACTGCAAGAGCAGATCGGAGTTTGGGTCTTCTCCAATTAATGGAAGCGAAGAAAACAATCGCCACCCCGGCTGCGAGAGCAAACCGGAGCATGGGTTTTCTCCGTTGAACGGCAATGAAGAAAACAATCGTCTCCCCAACTGCGAGAGCAGATCGGAGCAGGGGTTTTCTCCAATGAACGGCTATGAAGAAGTCAATTGCCCCTCCGACTGCAAGAGCAGATCGGAGTTTGGGTCTTCTCCAATTAATGGAAGCGAAGAAAACAATCGCCACCCCGGCTGCGAGAGCAAACCGGAGCATGGGTTTTCTCCGTTGAACGGCAATGAAGAAAACAATCGCCTCCCCAACTGCGAGAGCAGATCGGAGCAGGGGTTTTCTCCAATGAACGGCTATGAAGAAGTCAATTGCCCCTCCGACTGCAAGAGCATATCGGAGTTTGGGACTTCTCCAATTAATGGAAGCGAAGAAAACAATCTCCACCCCGGCTGCGAGAGAAAACCGGATCATGGGTTTTCTCCGTTGAACGGCAATGAAGAAAACAATCGCCTCCCCAACTGCGAGAGCAGATCGGAGCAGGGGTTTTCTCCAATGAACGGCTATGAAGAAGTCAATTGCCCCTCCGACGGCAAGAGCAGATCGGAGTTTGGGTCTTCTCCAATTAATGGAAGCGAAGAAAACAATCGCCACCCCGGCTGCAAGAGCAAACCGGAGCATGGGTTTTCTCCGTTGAACGGCAATGAAGAAAACAATCGCCTCCCCAACTGCGAGAGCAGATCGGAGCAGGGGTTTTCTCCAATGAACGGCTATGAAGAAGTCAATCGCCCTCCGACTGCAAGAGCAGATCGGAGTTTGGGTCTTCTCCAATTAATGGAAGCAAAGAAAACAATCGCCACCCCGGCTGCAAGAGCAAACCGGAGCATGGGTTTTCTCCGTTGAACGGCAATGAAGAAAACAATCGCCTCCCCAACTGCGAGAGCAGATCGGAGCAGGGGTTTTCTCCAATGAACGGCTATGAAGAAGTCAATCGCCCCTCCGACTGCAAGAGCAGATCGGAGTTTGGGTCTTCTCCAATTAATGGAAGCGAAGAAAACAATCGCCACCCCGGCTGCGAGAGCAAACCGGAGCATGGGTTTTCTCCGTTGAACGGCAATGAAGAAAACAATCGCCTCCCCAACTGCGAGAGCAGATCGGAGCAGGAGTTTTCTCCAATGAATGGCTATGAAGAAGTCAATCGCCCCTCCGACTGCAAGAGCATATCGGAGTTTGGGACTTCTCCAATTAATGGAAGCGAAGAAAACAATCTCCACCCCGGCTGCGAGAGCAAACCGGAGCATGGGTTTTCTCCGTTGAACGGCAATGAAGAAAACAATCGCCTCCCCAACTGCGAGAGCAGATCGGAGCAGGAGTTTTCTCCAATGAATGGCTATGAAGAAGTCAATCGCCCCTCCGACTGCAAGAGCATATCGGAGTTTGGGACTTCTCCAATTAATGGAAGCGAAGAAAACAATCTCCACCCCGGCTGCGAGAGCAAACCGGATCATGGGTTTTCTCCGTTGAACGGCAATGAAGAAAACAATCGCCTCCCCAACTGCGAGAGCAGATCGGAGCAGGGGTTTTCTCCAATAAACGGCTATGAAGAAGTCAATCGCCCCTCCGACTGCAAGAGCAGATCGGAGTTTGGGTCTTCTCCAATTAATGGAAGCGAAGAAAACAATCGCCACCCCGGCTGCGAGAGCAAACCGGAGCATGAGTTTTCTCCGTTGAACGGCAATGAAGAAAACAATCACCTCCCCAACTGCGAGAGCAGATCGGAGCAGGGGTTTTCTCCAATGAACGGCTATGAAGAAGTCAATTGCCCCTCCGACTGCAAGAGCAGATCGAAGTTTGGGTCTTCTCCAATTAATGGAAGCAAAGAAAACAATCGCCACCCCGGCTGCGAGAGCAAACCGGAGCATGGGTTTTCTCTGTTGAACGGCAATGAAGAAAACAATCGCCTCCCCAACTGCGAGAGCAGATCAGAGTAGGGGTTTTCTCCAATGAATGCTTTGAAGAAGTCAATCGCCCCTCCGACTGCAAGAGCAGATCGGAGTTTGGGTCTCCTCCAATTAATGATAGAGTCTCAGGGACAACAATGCGTAAACACCCCCAAAAGATGGAGTTCACGGACAAGGGTAAAGAGAGCAACGTCTCATGACCATAAGAACAATCGAAGTGGGAGTTTCTCGAGTAAAGGAATTAGAACATCCGAATCGCAGAGACTAGGTTCTAAACCAAGGATTACAAAAGAAACACATAAAACGGAAGACTAGTATTAACATGGAACTTTGAAAATGGCTCCAGCAAAGACTAGAGTATTCGGACCACATGAAGTGAAAGATAAAGACACAATCAGTACGTGGCTTGTAGATATGAATGCATGTTGTTGGTTTTTTTTTTTAAAAAATGACCCTAGTGAAGACGAGGGCATTTAACCTCTGTGATGCAAATACAATGAAGTAGCTTGCACAAGGCTTTGAAAATGTGAATGAATGTTTTTTTTTTGTTTTTTTTTTATTTGAAAAAATGCCCCAGTGAAGACTAGGGCATTTTACCTCTGTGATGCAAATACATTGAAGCAGCTTGCACGAGGCTTTGAAAATGTGAATGAATGTTTTGTTTTTTTTTTTTTGAAAAATGCCCCCAATGAAGACTAGGGCATTTTACCTCTGTGATGCAAATACAATGAAGCAGCTTGCACGAGGCTTTGAAAATGTGAATGAATGTTTTTTTTTTGTTTTTTTTTTTGAAAAATGCCCCTAGTAAAGACTAGGGCATTTTACCTCTGTGATGCAAATACAATGAAGCAGCTTGCACAAGGCCTTGAAAATGTGAATGAATGTTTTTTTTTTTTTAAATGCCCCTAGTGAAGACTAGGGCCTTTTATTAAAATGATGCACAAACAGTGAAAGAAGACTTCGATCTCTATGTCGCGTAGTTAGCTCTGGACCGAAGCATTTTCAGCGAATAAGACTTGCGGAAGGTTCTGGACTGTTTCAACCAAGACGAAATCCGACTTCTTTCTTTTCCTCCCAACGCAGAAAGATCTGACTGATAAAACCCCGCATTTCGCACAGACGATTTGTTGTGAAATGGTCATCAAGTGACCGAATTTCTGGCTCGGGGTAGGGCTTTGGTATTCATTTTTTAGAACCACCTTGAGCCGAGTGTTTCAGAGTTTCATCTGCTTCCCTCACAACATTTTTTTTAGTATCATCGGTATATCTGACCGAATCGATACGCCTAGCAAGATCGCTCAGCGGTGATTTCAAAGTCTCAACCTTTTGATGAATACTTTGCTCGTTGATTTCTTTTTTTTTTAGTATCATCGGTATATCTGACCGAATCGATACGCCTAGCAAGGTTGCCCAGCGGTGATTTCAAAGTCTCAACCTTCTGATGAATACTTTGCTCATTGATTTTTTTTAGCATCATCAGTATATCTGACCGAATCGATACGCCTAGAAAGATCGCTCAACGGTGATTTCAAGATCTCAACCTTTTGATGAATGCTTTGTTCCTCGATTTCTTTCTTTTGAGCATGTCTCTTTTCGCGAAGCCAGACAATTCTCCTAATCCACTCAACTTTCAGGTTAGGTTCGGGTTCTGCTGTGTCTCAAAGGGTTTAAAAACAAAGATTTTTCAGCAATCGCAAGGTATTTTTGAAGGCAGTTGACAGACCAGACTTCCCTACGTGAGTCTTTTAGAAAGACTTCGAAATCGCTTTTGGAAACAGTCCTCCGTTAAGAATTGGTCTTAACGCTTACTCATTTCATAATGTCCTTGTTGGTTCATGACAATAGAGATCACTGTCTTCTTCACACTAAGGATAAACATGTTTTGAAAGATTTTGACCGAACCTATTTGATAGGTTGCCTACCTATCCCCTGAGGATGGGGAATCAGGTCCAAAGGTAGTTCAATAGTTCTTCCTTAAATTCTGAGTGCAATGGATTGAAAGGAAAATGAAAGAAATTCTCTCAACGTGCTTGTTAACAGGTCCTCAACATGTTTTTTTTTAGAAACTTGACTTTAACAATCACGTTGAAAGTTTTTTTTTTCGTTTTTGTTTTTAAATGCATTTGCAAAAATGCCCCTAGTATAGAAACTAGGGGTTTGACGACAATGTCATGAAATGCATGCTTGTATGCGAATGCAGAGAAAAGATGTTGAATTCATGATATGCATTTTCCGGAAATGCCTTTTGTAGAAAGCAAATGGGCTTAGGCGTTCACCTCATTTGGAACATCTTTGACAATCACGGAACACGTGAAATGGGAAAACCCCCATGATTTTTTTCTTTTTGAAACAAATCAAAACCATGTCGTTGATTTCTTTATCTCAGGAATAGTATTTCTTGAGCGTGTCAAGATTAAAGGGTGATGAACACTCATCGCCATCGAGAGTGGCGAGGCGAACAGCTCCACCTGAAAAAATCTGCTTGATGATGAAAGGTCCCTCCCATGGCGGCTGAAATTTTCCTCTAGGGTCCTGCAGCTCTCGGGTTTTTCTAAGAACAAGGTCCCCTACAACAAGATGCCTAGGCTTAACCTTCTTGTTGAACGCCCTTGCCATGCGTTGTTGATAAGCTTGTGTCTTGCATAGGGCATCTAGCCTCCGGTCCTCCATGAGTGATAGTTGGTCGTATCTGGACTTCAGCCAATCTTCCTCGATGACGTGGCTCTCCAAAAGAACCCTGAGAGTAGGCAATTCCAACTCAATGGGTTGAACTGCCTCCATGCCATATACCAACGAATAAGGAGTTTCGCCTGTAGAGGTCCGAGCGGTGGTTCGGTAACCCCACAGAGCATAGGGTAGCTTCTCATGCCAATCCCTATATGTTTGTGTGGTTTTCTTCAAGATTGAGATCACATTCTTGTTAGCAGCCTCGACTGCCCCGTTGGTTTGCGGTCGATATGGTGAAGACTTATGATGCTCGATTTTGAATTCTCTTAAAAGTTCGAGCACATTACCTTGAAAGTGTCGTCCATTATCGGAAATCATCGAATGGGGAACCCCGTATCGGCTAATGATATTATTGCGAATGAACTTTGCCACGTGGGAGGATTTGAGGATTTTGAATGAAGAAGCCTCAACCCACTTGGTAAAGTAATCGATAGCGACCAATATGAATTCATGGCCATTGGATGCGTGAGGGTGGATTTTCCCAATGATGTCGATTCCCCATGTAGAAAATGGCCATGGAGAAATCATGTTATAGAGGAGAGAAGCGGGAGTATGCTTTAGATTAGCATAAATTTGACACTGGTGACACTTCTTGACGAACGCAATGCAATCTTGTTCCAAGTTCTGCCAAAAGTAGCCTAGCCGAAGAACTTTCTTAGCAAGAGCCATGCCATTCATGTGGGAACCGCAATTCCCAGCATGCACTTCTTCCATGATGGTAGTAGACTCCGCCTGATCTACACAAAGCATGTTTTGTCTATCAAAAGATCGTTGATAGAGACATCCCGCCACAACCACATAGCTAGTGGCAAACTGACGGAGAGCGCGACGCTCTTTCTTCTGAAAGTGGGCAGGGTATTCCCCCCTTTCGATATATGATTGAATGGGCTCGAACCAAGGTTTGCTTGAGATACTAGCGTTAGCCACCACTAGTTTCTCATAGATGCGATTGCACCTCTGTTGGATTTTGAGTGGCTTGATCTTGATTCCTTCGGGAATCTGAGTCATTGCCGCGAGAGTTGCAAGGGCGTCAGCGAAACGGTTCTGACTCCTTGGAGCATGGATGAAAACAACACTTTCGAATTTGGCGATTAAACGAATGAGAAAAGAATGATAAGGTTTAAGATTGTCGCCTTTAACCTGCCAATCCCCATTGGCTTGTGAGATTACAAGATTAGAGTCTCCAATAACCTCCAATCTGCTAATCCTCTTCTCGCTAGCTAACTTGATCCCAGCAATGCATGCTTCATACTCAGCCTCATTGTTGGTGACACTATAACTCAACTTAACAGAAGTAGGATTATACGTGCCAGCAGGATCGATCAAAAGGATACCAATGCCGTAAGCCTGTCTGCCCGACGCACCGTCGAACATTAACTTCCATGTTTCGGATTGAACAACCATGATCTCATCATCTGGAAAGACCATCTCTTCGTCATCGTCTCCAACGGTGATTGGTTGATCAGCTAGGAAATCAGCCACTATGCTCCCCTTGATTGACTTTGCACGGTATATGTGATGTCATATTCTGAAATCATCATCATCCATTTAGCAAGACGCAGCGAAAGAAGAGTTCTTTGACACAAGAAACGAATGGGATCGAGTCTTGACACTAGCTTGATCGGGTGGGCTTGCATGTAGTGGCGCAACCTCTTCGTTACCCAGGCTAGTGCCTAACAGAATTTTTCCACAGAAGAATAGTTAACTCGTAACTGGTCATCCTTTTGCTGAGGTAGTAGATGGCTACCTCCTCTTTGTTCTCGTTCTCTTGGGCCAACATGCTCCCCATGGATGACTCGGTGACGTGAGATAAAGAATCAAAGGAACTCCTGGCCTCGGAGACATGAGGATATGAGGGGATTGCAAATAAGCTTTCACCTTATCAAAGGCGTGTTGACAAGCGTCACTCCAGACGAATTTTTTTTTATCCTTCTTCAGAAGCTTGAAGAGAGGATCGCAAGTGAAAGTGAGCTTACTGATGAAGCGACTAATGTACTGGATTTTCCCGAGAAATCCTCGAACCTCTCGCTCGTTCCGGGGTGTTGGCATGGCCGTGATGGCTGCAATTTTTCTAGGGTCGACTTCTATTCCTCTCTGAGTAATTAGAAATCCCAGCATCTTACCGGCAGTGACACCGAATGTGCATTTCTTTGGATTTAAACGAAGTTGGTATTTCTGAATCCTTTGAAGGAACTTCTCTAGGTTTACAATGTGTCCCGCTCAATTCCTGGATTTCACAATCATATCATCGACGTAGACTTGAACTTCCTTGTGGATCATGTCGTGGAGAATAGTGGTGGCCGCCCTCTGATACGTGGCTCCAGCGTTCTTCAGCCCGAA
>NW_025919153.1:70731-91734 GCF_907164915.1 Impatiens glandulifera
TTTGTCTTCAAAGGATTGAAATCATCGAGTCCTAGATAGTCTCGATGAAGAAGACAACATGCCAAAATCCGTGGAGGATCCTTGTGGCTTCAAACATCCATAAGAAATTTTTTCGTTTTTTATTTTTATTTTATTTTTATTTTATTTTTGTTTTTTTTTTTTGTTTTTTTTTTTTGTTTTTGCTTTCGTGAACACCGAAACGATGACATTCGCGACGATTGGTGATGGAGAACACAATCGCCTCCCCAATTGCGAGAGCAGATCGAAGCAGGGTTTTCTCCAATGAATAGAAGCGAAGAAAACAATCACCACCCCGGTTGCGAGAGCAGACCGGAGCATGGGTTTTCTCTGTTGAACGACAATGAAGAAAACAATCACCTCCCCGACTGCGAGAGCAGATCGGAGCAGGGGTTTTCTCTAATGAATGACTATGAAGAAGTCCATCGCCCCTCCAACTGCAAGAGAAGATAAGAGTTTGGGTCTTCTCCAATTAATGGTAGCGAAGAAAATAATCTCCTCCCCGACTACGAGAGCAGATCGGAGTAGGGGTTTTCTCCGTTGAACGACAATGAAGAAAACAATCGCTTCCCCGACTGTGAGAGCAGATCGGAGTAGGAGTTTTCTCCAATGAATGTCTATGAAGAATTCAATCGTCCCTCCAATCGCAAGAGCAAATCGGAGTTCAGGTCTTCTCCAATTAATGGTAGCGAAGAAAACAATTTCCTCCCCGACTGCGAGAGCAGATCGGAGCATGTGTTTTCTCTGTTGAACGGTATTGAAGAAAACAATTGTCTCCCCGACTGCGAGAGAAGATCGGAGCATGTGTTTTCTCCAATGAATGGCTATGAAGTAGTCAATCGCCCCTCCGACTGCAAGAGAAGATCGGAGTTTGGGTCTTCTCCAATTAGTGGTAACGAAGAAAACAATCTCCTCCCCGACTGCGAGAGAAGATCGGAGCAGGGGTTTTCTCCGTTAAACGGCAATGAAGAAAACAATCGCCTCCCCGATTTTGAGAGCAGATCGGAGCAGGGGTTTTCTCCAATGAATGGCTATGAAGAAGTCAATCGTCCCTCCGACTGCACGAGAAGATTGGAGTTTGGGTCTTCTCCAATTAATGGTAGCGAAGAAAACAACTGTCACCCCGACTACGAGAGTAGACCGAAGCATGGGTTTTCTCTGTTGAACGACAATAAAGAAAACAATCGCCTCCCCGACTACGAGAGCAGATCGGAGCATGGGTTTTCTCCAATGAATGGCTATGAAGAAGTCAATCGCCACTCCGACTGCAAGAGCAGATCGTAGTTTGTGTCTTCTCCAATTATTGATAGAGTCTCAGGGACAACAATGCGTAAACACCCAAAAGATGGAGTTCACGGACAACGGTAAAGAGAGCAACGTCTCATGACCATAAAAACAATCGAAGTGGGAGTTTTTCGAGTAAAGGAATTAGAACATCCAAATCGCGGAGACTAGGTTCTAAACCAAGGATTACAAAAGAAACACATAAAACGAAAGACTAGTATTAGCATAGAACTTTGAAAATGGCTCCAGCAAAGACTAAAGTATTTTGATCACATGATGTGAAAGATAAGGACACAATAAGCACGGGGCTTGAAGATATGAATGCATGTTGTTTTTTCTTTTTTAAAAAATGCCCCTAGTGAAGACTAGGACATTTAACATCTGTGATGCAAATACAATGAAGCAGCTTGCACATGGTTTTGAAAATGTGAATACATGTTTTTTTTGTTTTTTTTTGTTTTTGTTTTAAAAAATTCCTCTAGTGAAGACTAGGGCATTTTACCTCTTTGATGCAAATATAACGAAGCAGCTTGCATAAGGCTTTGAAAATGTGAATGCATGTTTTTTTTTGTGTTTTTTTTTAAAAAAAAATGCCCCTAGTGAAGACTAGGGCCTTTTATTAAAATGATGCACAAGTAGTGAAAGAAGACTTCGATCTCTATGTCGCGTGGTTAGCTCTGGACCAAAACATTTTTAGCGAATAAGACTTGCGGAAAGTTCTGGACTATTTCAGCCAAGACGAAATCCGACTTCTTTCTTTTCCTCTCAACGCAGAAAGATCTGACTGATAAAACCCCGCATTTTGCACAAACGATTTGTTGTGAAATGGTAATCAAGTGACCGAATTTTGGGCTTGGGGTAGGGTTTTGGTATTCATTTTTTTAGAACCACCTTGAGCCGAGTGTTTCAGAGTTTCATCTGTTTCCCTCACAACATTTTTTTTAGTATCATCGGTATATCTGACCGAATCGATACGCCTAGCGAGGTCGCTCAGCGGTGATTTCAAAGTCTCAACCTTTTGATGAATACTTTGCTCATTGATTTCTTTTTTATAGTATAATCGGTATATCTGACCGAATCGATACGCCTAGCAAGGTTGCCCAGCGGTGATTTCAAAGTCTCAACCTTCTTATGAATACTTTGCTCATTGATTTTTTTTAGTATCATCGGTATATCTGACCGAATCAATACGTCTAGCAAGATCGCTCAATGGTGATTTCAAGGTCTCAACCTTTTGATGAATACTTTGTTCCTTGATTTCTTTCTTTTGAGCATGTCTCTTTTCGCGAAGCCAGACAATTCTCCTAATCTACTCAACTTTCAGGTTAGGTTCGGGTTCTGCTATGTCTCAAAGGGTTTGAAAACAAAGATTTTTCAACAATCGCAAAGTATCTTTGAAGGCAGTTGACACACAAGACTTCCATGCGTGAGTCTTTTAGAAAGACTTCGAAATCGCTTTTGGAAACAGTCCTCAGTTAAGAATTGGTCTTCACGCTTACTCATTTCATAATGTCCTTGTTGGTTCATGACAACAGAGATCGCTGTCTTCTTCACACTAAGGACAAAAATGTTTTGAATGATTGTTTGACCGAACCTATTTGATAGGTTCCCTACCTATCCCCTGAGGATGGGGAATCAGGTCCAAAGGTAGTTCAATGGTTCTTCCTTCAACTCTAAGTGCAATGGATTGAAAGGAAAATGAAAGAAATTCTCTTAGCGTGCTTGCTAATAGGTCCTCAACATGTTTTTTTTTCTTAGAAACTTGACCTTTAACAATCACATTGAAAGTTTTTTTTTTCGTTTTTTTTAAATGCATTTGCAAAAAAATGCCCCTAGTATAGAAACTAGGGGTTCGAAGACAATGTCATGAAATGCATGCTTGCATGCAAATGCAGAGAAAAAAGATGTTGAACTCATGATATGCATTTTCCGAAAATGCCCTTTGTAGAAAGCAAATGGGCTTAGGTATTCACCTCATTTGGAACATCTTTGACAATCATGGAACACGTGAAATGAGAAAACCCCCTTGATTTTTTTTTATTATTATTTTTTGAAACAAATCAAAACCATGCCGTTGATTTCTTTATCTCATGCATAGTATTTATTGAGCGTGTCAAGATTAAAGGGTGATGAACACTCATCGCCATCGAGAGTGGCGAGGCGAACAGCTCCACCTGAAAAGATCTGCTTGATGATGAAAGGTCCCTCCCATGGCGGCTGAAATTTTCCTCTAAGGTCCTTCAGCTCTCGGGTTTTTCTAAGAAAAAGGTCTCCTACAACAAGATGCCTAGGCTTGACCTTCTTGTTGAACGCCCTACCATGCGTTGTTGATAAGCTTGTGTCTTGCATTGGGCATCTAGCCTCCGATCCTCCATGAGTGATAGTTGATCGTATCTGGACTTCAGCCAATCTTCCTCCATGACGTGGCTCTCCAAAAGAACCCTAAGAGTAGGCAACTCCAACTCAATGGGTTGAACTGCCTCCATGCCATATACCAACGAATAAGGAGTTTCGCCTGTAGAAATCCGAGCGGTGGTTCAGTAACCCCACAGAGCATAGGGAAGCTTCTCATGCCAATCCCTATATGTTTGTGTGGTTTTCTTCAAGATTGAGATCACGTTCTTGTTAGCATCCTTGACTGCCCCGTTGGTTTGCGGTCGATATGGTGAAGACTTATGATGCTCGATTTTGAATTCTCTTAAAAGTTCGAGCACATTACCTTGAAAGTGTCGTCCATTATCAGAAATCATCGAATGGGGAACCCCATATCGACTAATGATATTATTGCGAATGAACTTTGCCACGTGGGAGGATTTGAGGATTTTGAATGAAGAAGCCTCAACCCACTTGGTAAAATAGTCAATAGCGACCAATATGAATTCATAGCCATTGGACGCGGGGGAGTGGATTTTCCCAATGATATCAATTCCCCATGTAGAAAATGGCCATGGAGAAGTCATGTTATAGAGAAGAGAAGCGGGAGTATGCTTTAGATTAGCATAAATCTGACACTAGTGTCACTTCTTGACGAACGCATTGAAATTCTGTTCCATGTTCTGCCAGAAGTAGCCTAGCCGAAGAACTTTCTTAGCAAGAGCCATGCCATTCATGTGGGAACCGCAATTCCCAGCATGCACTTCTTCCATGATGGTGGTAGATTCCGCCTGATCTACATAAAGCATGTTTTGTCCATCAAAAGATCGTCGATAGAGACATCTTGCCACAACCACATAGCTAGAGGCAAACTGACGGAGAGCGCGACACTCTTTCTTATGAAAGTGAGCAGGGTATTCCCCCCTTTCGATATATGATTGTATGGGCTCAAACCAAGGTTTGCTTGAGATACCAGTGTTAGCAACCACTAGTTTCTCATAGATGCGATTGCACCTTTGTTGAATTTTGAGTGGCTTGATCTTGATTCCTTCGGGAATCTGAGTCATTGCAGCGAGAGTTGCAAGAGCGTCAGCAAAATGATCCTGACTCCTCAGAGCGTGGATGAAAACAACACTTTCGAATTTGCGATTAAACACATGAGGAAAGAATGATAAGGTTTAAGATTGCCTCCTTTGACATGCCAATCTCCGTTGGCTTGTGAGATTACAAGATTCGAGTCTCCGATAACCTCCAATCTGCTAATCCTCTTCTCGCTGGCTAACTTGATCCCAACAATGCATGCTTCGTACTCAGCTTCGTTGTTGGTGACACTATAACTCAACTTAATATAAGTAGGATTATACGTGGCAGTAGGATCGATCAAAAGGATACCAATGCCGTAACCTTGTTTGCCCGACGCGCCATCAAACATCAACTTCCACGCTTTAGATTGAACATTCATAATCTCATCATCTGGGAAGACCATTTCTTCGTCATCGTCTTCAATGGTGATTGGTTGATCAGCTAGGAAATCAGCCACTATACTCCCCTTGATTGACTTTTGCACGGTATATGTGATGTCATATTCTGAAATCATCATCATCCATTTAGCAAGACGCGGCGAAAGAAGAGTTCTTTGAAACAAGAAACGAATGGGATCGAGTCTTGACACTAGCTTTATTGGGTGAGCTTGCATGTAGTGGCGCAACCTCTTCGTTACCCAGGCTAGTGCCCAACAGACTTTTCCACAGAAGAATAGTTCAACTCGTAACCGGTCATCCTTTTGCTGTGATAGTAGACGGATACTTCCTCCTTGTTCTCGTTCTCTTGGGCCAACATGCTCCCCATGGACGACTCGGTGACGGTGAGATAAAGAATCAAAGGAACTCCCGGCCTCGGAGACATGAGGATATGAGGGGATTGCAGATAGGATTTCACCTTGTCAAAGGCATGTTGACAAGCGTCACTCCAGGCAAACTTTTGATCTTTCTTCAGAAGCTTGAAGAGAGGATCACAAGTGGAAGTGAGTTTACTAATGAAGCGACTATTGTACTGGATTTTTCCGAGAAATCCCCGAACCTCTTGCTCGTTCCTGGGTGCTGGAAAGGCCGTGATGGATGCAATTTTTCTAGGGTCGACTTCTATTCCTCTCTGAGTAATTAGAAATCCCAGCATCTTACCGGCAGTGACACCGAAGGTCCATTTCTTTGGATTTAAACGAAGTTAGTATTTCTGAATCCTTTGAAGGAACGTCTCTAGGTTTACAATGTGTCCCGCTCGATTCCTAGATTTGACAATCATATCATCCACGTAGACTTCGACTTCCTTGTGGATCATGTCGTGGAGAATAGTGGTGGCCTCCCTCTGATACGTGGCTCCAGCGTTCTTCAGCCCGAAAGGCATTACACGGTAGTAGAAGGTGCCAACTTCAGTGATAAAAGTAGTATTTTCTTTGTCCTCAGGCGCCATCAAAACTTGATTATTGCATGAGAAACCATCCATGAATGATAGGAGCTCATGACCAGTCGTGTGGTCAACCAACACGTCTATGTGTGGGAGTGGGAAATTATCTTTGGGGCTAGCTTTGTTGAGATCATGGTAATCCACGCACACACGGACTTTTCCATCTTTCTTAGCCACGGGGACCACATTGGCGACCCATTCTGGATATTCGAAAACATCCAGAAAGCCGGCTTCCAATTGTTTCTGCACCTCTTCCTTAATCTTGTCGACCATGTCGGGTTTCATACGTCGGAGCTTCTGCTTGACAGGTTTGGCATCCGGGTACAACGGAATACGATGTTGGAAAATTTCGGGGTCAATGTCCGGCATGTCTTTATAGGACCATGCAAAGACGTCTTTGTTAAGCTTCAATAACTCAACTAGATGATGACGCTTGTTTTCATCTAAGCTTTGGCCTATCAAGACAATTTGTGGATTCTCTCCCGAATTCAAATTAATTTCAATAGTTTCTTCCGCAGAAGAGATTTGATTTTCATTTTCTAAAAATCGTTTCATTTCAAACAGAAAATCGTTATCAACAAACATATCATTTGAATTCAAAGTAGCATCATGCATTGCATTAAAATGGACATTAGAATCCTTAACAATAACATCAGACTCGGAAACGAAAGGAGAAGGAGGATCAACTAGAGTTTTAACAGGATTTGGAAGGGATGTAGAAAGAGAAGATGAAGAAGCAGAAAAAGACTCTTGCTTAGTGAACATATCAAATATAACTTCCTCAACTATGGTTTTCCCAGTGTCAAAGACATGCGCCCAGGTGGACCTGGAGATCGACTTGGATGCGGGTGCAACCCCCTCATTATCGCTTGAATCATCCGAGTCAGAAAAGATTAGTATGTCGGGGCTGGCCTCCATCGAGCAAGACCCTGTTGTACCCTTTGATCGCTCTTGACTTTGCGTGGATATCTCTGGTTCTCAGAAGAGCTCATTGAGTCCTCCCATGTCGTCTGGCTCTTCTCTCCTGGATTGTCCACTACATAGAATGAAAACATCAGGTTGGAGAAAACAATCATAGAATATCTCGAGTCCCGGAAAACACTTTCGTGCCACAGGGCAAAAGAAAGGTTTCGGGAACCCACAAAACGGTGTATTCTCGCCTGCCTTGACAAAGCGACCATTCAAAGATGCCTTAGACAAAGCAATTGAATGATTATGTTTAGATTTTTGCTTTTGGGTACAGACGTACCCTAAACCCATTTTATTATTTTGACCCTATAAAGAAATAGGGGTCTTACTACCCGTCCTATATGGGCCTAAACCCATACCCGAGAAAGTAGTTCATCTTATACATCATGTTTAAAATGGGTGGCCCAAAAATGTGATAATCTAGTTCAGGTAAAAAGGTACCTGAATCCTCAATCACGTTAACCTGAAACCCATTGAGTTCCACTTCTTGAGTGATATGCGATGAAGTCATTCCGACGGTTGTGCAGTTCTCCTCATTCACCACAATGGTTTGCCCCTGATGCATGAATTTCAGCTTTTGATGCAACGTCGAAGCAACAGCCTTGGCTTGGTGCAACCAAGGCCTTCCGAGGATCAGATTGTAAGAGGATTGTATATTAAGCACCACAAACTCTATCTCGAACGGGATATTAGCTACTTTGATGATAGTTTTGAGGTTTCCCATGACTTCACGCTCAGAGCTATCAAAGCCTCGCATGCACAAGTTAGAGGGAAGAAGACGATCCTTTGTGATTTCAATCCTTGCTAGGGTACGCCATGGGCAAATATTTAGGGCCGACCCATTATCAATCAAAGACATAGGTACAACATTCCCTTCAAGATAGATGGAAATGTATAGGGCCTTAGCATGGCTAGGGCCCCAAGATGGGAGATTGGAGTCATCAAAAGTGATAGTGCAGCATGACGCATGCGCAGACATCATAGCGACAACTTCCGCAAGGGTGGTATCGAAGGATACAGATTTCTTTCTTAATTCGGATAACAAAGCCTGACGATGATCTATAGAATACATCAATAGCTCCCAAAGAGAGATGTTAGCATTGGTTTTCTTGAGCTGAGCTAAGATGCTGTTGGGAGGAGGGACTTGTGCAGTCGCACTTGTTGGCTTTCGGACGTCTTCTTCTTTTTCTGCTTCTCTCTGTTTGTTAGTATCCATGACTTTCATGAAAGGGGCCTTGTAGTCAACGCCGGACCTGGTGAGGTTGACGCTTGCATCCTCTCTCGACAAGTTGTTGTTCGTTGATAGAATCACCCAAGGACGGGTAACTTTATTAGATCGGATGGGTTGTTTTTCAGATAGGGGAAACAAAGATGAAGCATTAGCATCAGGGGCATTAGACAATTTTGGCACCACTTCCCATGCACAGGGCCCTACCGTTGTAGAGATGACCGGGGTAGCTTTCTCAGCGGCGTAATCCCATGGGACAACACTTGCGGCTATAACCTTCTTCTTCTTTTGCTTAGCATCAGATGACACCATCGCAATTTCCATAGGGTCAGCATGAATGAGGGAAAGAAGGAAATCAACAGAGAATGAGTCTTCAAAAGTGTCGATGATATTGATCCGGTGATTAGGAAGGGGTTCTTGACAACATTAGGCTTAGCCATGATCCCTGCATCGATTAAGTCTTACAATTTAGCTCTCAGGGTATAACAATGGTTTGTTTCGTGACCGTGGGATTGATGGTATTCACAAAAGTCTTTCGGGTGTTTTCCAGCTATTTCCCTTCCGGGCCGAGGAGTCAACGGGGTGACGTGTTTCTGGGACATCACCACTTCTAGATATTTACTAAGAGGCATGCCTAGATCATAAAATTGGCGAGGGGGAAAGGTATTAGTACGATTAGGCGCGTTGCAGGAAGTGTTCGCGGGATAGCGAGGCGGGGCAGGAGGCACACGTTCTTTAGGACCTTCCATATCTACCTCCGAACTAGCCCAAGTGCCAGCCACGTAGTGGGTAGTAGGGGCCCTCGGTTTAGGCACAAGATATGATCGAGAAGGGGGGTAGGAAGCGACGGCTTTGTTCTTCAAGTGAGCCTTCGATCGGTCCATGTTCTTGCCTGTTTTTTTAAGAGTGACCATGCTGGTGAAGATGTGCGAGGCTAGATCGCTGTTGTACATGTCATTTAGGTTTTCAAGCATGAGGTCGATCTGGGCCTGTTCCGAAGGCGGGGTGTCAATGTCGGACACTGCTGCCCTCCACCTATTGAGGAATGATTCAAACGTCTCCTTCTCGCCTTGCTTGATGTACTTTAGATCCCTTTCTGTGATGTCTTGAGAAATATACATCTTGTATATTTCTGCAAAGGCGTCCCCCAGCTCTTTGACAGTCGTGCACCGTGAGATTCGGTTCCGCAGGTACCACCTCAATGCCTTCCCGGTCAAATATCGAGAGAATAGACGAAGCAGGGTTGGCATGTCTAAGTGTAGAGGACCCATTGCATCAATGTAGTTATCGAAGAACAGGGTTGGGTCTTCGGTTCCAGTGAATTTACCGATATCTGGTAGTAGTAAGTCATGCGGAACGGTCCCCTTCTCGGCCTCGCGGAGACCTTTCTCCCAATCGTGAATAATCTTTTGGGCACCCCCTTGAGAAATCTAATTTAGGTGCGCCTGCATCTTTTCCTGGGCGTCGGCGAGATTGGTCATCATAGCGTGGTACTCTGGCGGGTATTGAAAAGCTGCGGTATGATTCACAGCGGGAGCAACTCGAGTTCGTTTTTTACGCAAGAAGAACTCTCTTTGTTGGTGGACAATGAGGCACATCTATGGTTGTCAGCGTCTTCATCATCAGTGTCACCGTACCATTATGATCCCTCTTCTTTTTCCTCCTCGGAATGGGAACCATAATCTACGACAGAAGGATGACGAACACGATTCGTTGCTCGAGTGTTGCCGTGACGCATACCTTGGGGTTGCTCCTCTAGCGGGATTGGATTTGTGGTAGGAACGTCTCGTCATGCACCCGGAGGTGAAGGAGCGACGGGTTGGGCTATCGTGGCTGAAGTAGGATCAGTTGTGGTTTTTAGCAAGTTAGCGCTGATGACGTCTACATTCTCAGAGAGTCGGGTGACCACCAGCATCATGTTCTTCATCATATCACGCATGTCCTGCGACTCCGCAACAGTAAGAGGTTGGGGACCTGAATAGGGAGTTTCAGCCATCTCGGGAATTGGGCTTATAGACTTGGTGAATCGTCCAGTTGAAGGGTCTCTTCGAGGTGCCGTGGTGAATGAATAGAAGATCTTGAATGAACAAGCATTCGATTAAATTGCTTGTTCGCGTTAGGAGTTCTATTTTGAAACAGATTCACATTTACGTACGAACACAATCGTCACCCTTTTTTATCACATAATTATATCAACATCGTGCAAACATGCTCAACATTCATCTTTTTAACATTGTGGTTGGCTTACAGCGTGGAGAAAGCTGTAATCAAGAAGAAGTAAGATGAGAGAGACTAATGTATCTCAGTATTTCAAGCGATACATTTTTGGGCACACATCCTATCGGTGTAGTTAGTATCCTATAGATACTCCTTGACTACACGACTTCGAAGTATCGTTTGAGCAATTTGAACCCGTTCATGTGCAAAAAGTGTTTATGACAACGCTTCTGTTTGCACACCCCTTCAATTAAAAGCGTTGAGCTTTATCGGGTTTTACCCCCATGCAATTTTAACAAACAAACAATCAAGCAAATGTGAATACAAAACTCACATTGTTCACGGGTTCTCACACCTTCAAGCAAAATGTTGTGATGTTATAAACGTAACATCCTTCGGAATTTTTGTGGTAGTTTGGCCAACTACATGTTTTGAGATAAAAATCTTAGGTAATCCCCAGTAGAGTCGCCAGTTTTTTGTACGCGTTCATTTTCGTTCCCTTCCATTTTATGGTGCGTATGCCCCTTTTTTAATTAATTGGCATACGCTCCCCTTTTTTTGAATTGAATTGGCCCGTACAGGTTTTAAATCGATACACTCGCAAATGTATCAATCTAATTGACTTGAGAGTCGCCACATTAGTTTACTTCCCAAAGAAACTAAAAAAAAGAAAAATCAGAGATTCATTTTAAGAGTCCGGTGTTTGGTTACGTATTAGGAAAGGACCTACGGCGCTATGTCCTATACGCCTGTCTTTACAGACAGTCTCTACTTCTAAGTAATTGGCCATTTGATGTTTGAAGGATTGCTACAGTTTCGTTCTGAGTTTAGAACTCTTTTGCTTGTGTGAGAACATCTTAATCGATTTGCATAGGGGCTAATCCTATTCATGAGATGCTTGACAAAGATAAGGCATCGAAAAGCATTAAGAGGCATTGAAAGGCATCGAAAAGCACTAAGAGGCATTGAAAGGCATCGAAGAGAATTGCAAGGTATAAAGCAACATTTTCAAAGAAAATCAAGAATCAGGATTCCCGATAAGGATCAAAACAGAATAGATGAGGAGAACAGCAATTCGATTGGAGGACTAGAATTTTATTCTTTTGAGCAAAGGTGAGAAGAGAATGAACTAACCTAAGGTCCCAAATGTTTCTCCTTTTAAAAGTTTTAGAGTTAAAGAGAACTCCGAGTACAACACATTAAAATGAGTCATTTTCAAAATAATTCCCAAAATTCCCAAAAATTTCATATGATAGTCAAAAATATTATTAAAAGCTCAAAGGAATCGAGTTTGGAATTTTCGGAGTTATAGAACCCCCGATATGACACTGCAAAGATAGACATTTTTCCAAACGGGCCCTAAAAATTCCGGAAAAAATTATTTTTGAAGAAAATAATATTTTGGAGTTTTTGGGAAAATTTGAGAAAGTTTAAAAGTGGTTTGAATGTTAGAACCAACATTTTAAGGTAGTTTGTTAAAATTGGGAAACAAACAGGACCTAAGTTTATTTTAACTTTTTCTTTTGTTCTTTTTTTTGAAAATTTTAAATTAAAATAAAAGGAAAAGAAAGTTTAGGGGTCCAATTAAAAGAAGAGGAAGATCTGGAGGACTATTATAATTTCGAATTAAAAAATAATTCGAATTTAAAATAGTAGATTCCAATTTAATAGTCATAGAAGCCCAGGGGCTTCATTGCAAATCCCAGAAAAGATGGGGGAATGAGAATATAACAAATAACCACTGGTCTTCCCTTCGTCTCCGACAACTTCTCCGGCATACGATTTCCGGCGATCCTACATCTGAGATCGAATCCCGATGCTTCTCCGTCCATCCATTTCCTTCGCCTAGCTCTCGTCTTCGTCCTTTGTCGCTCATCTGATTGATTAGAACGAATCTGGACCTTGAAGAAGAACAGTCGGGAGACTCCTCCCCCAAGTTACAAGACAGTAGGACGTTATCTAAGTTTTTCTTCTTCCAGGTCGCGATAACACCTATTGCAGTAGTCCATCTAACTACGTACCATGGATTTCTCTTGCACCTTGGAATCGCGCTTAGGCTCTGAAAGTTGGATCGCCAGATGAAGGAAAAACGGAGAACACAGCCTGTGTTTCCTTTAATCCGCGACCTCATACGATTTCAATAGAGACATCACATGGAGTTTGATAACGAAATGGAGTTCTAGCCTAAACCTAACATACTTCAGCCAAGCGTTCAATCGAATGATGTTAACTACAGCAACATATAAAAGCTACATGAAATCCTAATGAACCAGACTGTGTTTCCTTTAATTTGCGACCTTATACGATTTCAATAGAGACAACACATAGAGTTTGATAACGAAATGGAGTTCTAACCTAAACCTAACACACTTCAGCCAACCGTTCAATCGAATGATGTTAACTACAACAACAAATAAAATCTACTTGAAATCCTAATGAAACAGACTATAATCACATTTCTTAATCATCAAATGGCATCGGTATTCATAACCGAGGCCTCCAATCAATATCTCAAGAACATTGTTCAGTTTAGAGGTTTACCTGAATGAAGAAAGAGAGCAGACGAAAAGGAAGAACTGAATTCTCCGATAGCGTAGGAAGTTCAGGTAGACTGTTCTTCGCGTTTATTTCTTTGTTTCTTCTCAGTCGAATCCTTCTTCTTCTGTAGGCTTCTAATACAACTCCTGATCTTCCCACGCGACACACGAGGCCAGGAATCACAATACTTCCATGGATGAATTGTTAGCTTGTTCTTCGTCGTGTAGTTTTAGCAAAATTACAGGTAGCAAGCATGTTTTTTTATGTTTGTCCTTTTTTCTTTGACTGAGAAAGGAATCAGATCTCCTCTTAGATCATTCGATTCTCCCTCTCCAGAATTCGATTGGAACTGAAAAATCAAACTCCAAAAAACTGCCCTTCAAAACCGCCTCCTTCTTAACCGATCTCCCTTTTTTTCAGCTGAAAAAAAAACGCTCCTCTTAACTTCAGGGGTTAAATCGGAAATACGCCATAAAATTAAGGGCACGCTTGGAAAAAAAATATATATATTTCTTCAACTTTTTTTTTATTCCCGTTTTTTCCTACCCTTTATTTGCACCATCATCCCAAATAAATCTTCCTGACCTCATTTTTGCTCAAAATATTGTGAAAATTTTATGGTCAATTCTTAACATCACGAACGTGAATCTCCTTTTTCAATGAACCCAAACGGACCTTCCTATCCAAAGTTATGATATTTTAAAGTCACCCCTCCATTTCAATCTTTTCAATCCCGCGGTTTTCACTTTCATAACTTTAATAGCCCATAACTTTGTGCACAGAGCTTTTCCCACAATGAGGTTACTACCATTGGAAAGGAAATACTCTTTCCTACATCCCCATGTTCTCCTTTTCTCACGAAATCGTCCGTGTTGGTCAGGAGACTAGTCTCACAGAAACGTGCCAATTCACGCATAACCTTCGTTTCAGGAGACTTGGACTGAGATTTAGGGAGAACTGGGAGAACTATTTGGTATCGTTGGAAAGAAAATTCAAAGGGCTTTTTAAAGGTATCTCATACACCGAAGATGGATCTTTGGTTAAAAATATATGATTTTTGGAAGTGCAACATAGTTTCAACTGGCTCCTAGGATTTGAATCGGTAGTACTGCTTCCCTTGTACAGATCGAATGAGGGCCTTAAACTTCGAATCACGGTTCGGGAATGGTGCCACTGGAAAGATATGCGAGTTATATTTCCAACCCAACTTGAATTATTCAAAACCATCAATCACAGATCAAGTTAGGAATTTTTAAGTGAAAGGGTGTTTGGTTTAAACCTTTCAGGAACACCTTCCACTCATGACCAGATTTCGTCTAGATATAGGGCACAAATGGGAGATTGGGCTACACCATATGAAAGATGACTAATTTCTATTTTTAAAGCATCCAAGATAATTTCTATTTCTAATTCATGAAGTCTAGGGTTCCAATGGAAGCTCCATGGAGACTTCAAACTTAAGGATTCTTGATTTTCTTTTCCAAATATCCCCTTTTCAAATAACTCACTTTTCAAATAATCTGAATTTCCCACTTTAGAAGACCAGTCTACTCTTTTCCACTTCTTCTTGGCACGTGCTTGATCCCTATTTGACCCAGGTTGACTCGTCGGTTGGCAGGTTGACTCGGGTTGACCCGTTCTCTTGTTTTCCCTCTTTTCTAGCACTTCTGCACAAATTTTCAAATAGTAACATTACACTCAAAATTCAAGATTTTTCAAAACGTACAACCTGAACGTGTCACGGGTTAGGAAAATAGAGTCGTTATGATATTCGACCTTTGAATCGTTATTTTTTAAGCTTTTCTAAGTCGGTTTTCCACGAGGTGTTTCTATTTTTATTTTCCCGGTTCAATAAACAAACATGAGTATTATTTCGGGCCGGGTTTTTTTTAGGTATCTAGGGTGTAAAAATGTGGTGTCTTGGACAGAGTTTGGAGAAAAAAAAACTCATGTTTTCATAAAACGTGTGTCCAAGCCTGAACAAATAGGCGCCGCATTTTTTTACCCGGGCTGAATGAATGAAAAAGAAAAGAAAGATACAACCTGACAATGTTCTTCATTGATTTTTCTCGTTTAGCTCATTCACATATGAAGAAACCAGAGGCATGAGCCATGCAACGATCCTCGTGGCGCACCTGTAAGAGAGAATGAGACATTAGAACAACTTTCGTATCAAAGCTTACATAGGAATTTTGGGAAGAAAGCGTCTTGTCATGCTCAGATTCAATAATAGATTGTCATGAGCCATCTTTTCATAGTTGATCTCGTGTGAATTCTCGTCGAGTAAAAGTTCACAAGTAAAAACCTGCAAAACAAGGGAAACACAATGATAAAGCTCATAGGCTGTCAGTTTAGGAATCAGTTAACAAGCCTCCGTCGTATATCCTCATCAAGGAACTCTTATGACTCAGAATGTAATCTCCTAGGTTCACCGATCGACAAAATAGTCGTCCGTTGAGACCTTCTAGAACTATATACCCCTCCGGGGGTACTCTTCAACAAAGCAACACAACCCTTTGTCTTCAAAGGATTGAAATCATCGAGTCCTAGATAGTCTCGATGAAGAAGACAACATGCCAAAATCCGTGGAGGATCCTTGTGGCTTCAAACATCCATAAGACTTTTTTTTCGTTTTTTTAAAAAAAAAATTTATTTTTGTTTTTTTTTGTTTTTGCTCGTGTAAACACCGAAACGATGACATTCGCGACGATTGGTGATGGAGAACACAATCGCCTCCCCAACTGCAAGAGCAGATCGGAGCAGGGGTTTTCTCCAATGAATAGAAGCGAAGAAAACAATCGCCACCTCGGTTGCGAGAGTAGACCGGAGCATGGGTTTTCTCTGTTGAACGACAATGAAGAAAATAATCACCTCCCCGACTGCGAGAGCAGATCGGAGCAGGGGTTTTCTCTAATGAATGGCTATGAAGAAGTCAATCTCCCCTCCAACTGCAAGAGAAATAGGAGTTTGGGTCTTCTCCAATTAATGGTAGCGAAGAAAACAATCTCCTCCCCGACTGCGAGAGCAGATCGGAGTAGGGATTTTCTCCGTTGAACGGCAATGAAGAAAACAATCGCCTCCCCGACTACGAGAGCAGATCGGAGCAGAGGTTTTCTCCAATGAATGGATATAAAGAAGTCAATCGCCTCTCCGATTGCAAGAGCAGATCGGAGTTCGGGTCTTCTCCAATTAATGGTAGCGAAGAAAACAATCTCCTCCCCGACTGCAAGAGCAGATCGGAGCAGGGGTTTTCTCCGTTGAACGGCAATGAAGAAAACAATCGTCTCCCCGATTACGAGAGCAGATCAGAGCATGGGTTCTCCAATGAATGGCTATGAAGAAGTCAATCGCCCCTCCGACTGCAAGAGCAGATCGGAGTTTAGCATAGAACTTTGAAAATGGCTCTAGCAAAGACTAGAGTATTCTGATCACATGATGTGAAAGATAAGGACACAATCAGCACGGGGCTTGAAGATATGAATGCAAGTTGTTGTTTTTTTTTAAAAAAAAATGCCCCTAGTCAAGACTAGGGCATTTAACCTCTGTGATGCAAATACAATGAAGCAGCTTGCACAGGGCTTTGAAAATGTGAATGCATGTTTTTTTGTTTTTTTTGTTTTTGTTTTAAAAATTCCCCTAGTGAATACTTTGCTCGTTGATTTTTTTTAGCATCATCGGTATATCTGACCGAATCGATACACCTAGCAAGATCGCTCAGCGGTGATTTCAAGGTCTCAACCTTTTGATGAATACTTTGTTCCTTGATTTCTTTCTTTTGAGCGTGTATCTTTTCGCGAAGCCAGACAATTCTCCTAATCCACTCAGCTTTCAGGTTAGGTTCGGGTTCTGCTATGTCTCAAAGGGTTTGAAAAAAAAGATTTTTCAACAATCGCAAGGTATCTTTGAAGGCAGTTGACAGACAAGACTTCCCTACGTGAGTCTTTTAGAAAGACATCGAAATCGCTTTTGGAAACAGTCCTCAGTTAAGAATTGGTCTTAACGCTTACTCATTTCATAATGTCCTTGTTGGTTCATGAAAACAGAGATCGCTGTCTTCTTCACACTAAGGATAAAAATGTTTTGAATGATTGTTTGACCGAACCTATTTGATAGGTTGCCTACCTATCCCTTGAGGATGGGGAATCAAGTCCAAAGATAGTTCAATGGTTCTTCCTTCAATTCTAAGTGCAATGGACTGAAAGGAAAATGAAAGAAATTCTCTTAGCGTGCTTGCTAATAGGTTCTCAATATGTTTTTTTTTCTTAGAAACTTGACCTTTAACAATCACGTTGAAAGTTTTTTTTTTCGTTTTTTTTAAATGCATTTGCAAAAAAAAATGCCCCTAGTATAGAAACTAGGGGTTCGAAGACAATGTCATGAAATGCATGCTTGCATACAAATGCAGAGAAAAAAGATGTTGAACTCATGATATGCATTTTCCGAAAATGCCCTTTGTAGAAAGCAAATGGGCTTAGGTATTCACCTCATTTGGAACATCTTTGACAATCATGGAACACGTGAAATGAGAAAACCCCCTTGATTTTTTTATTATTATATTTTTTTGAAACAAATCAAAACCATGACGTTGATTTCATTATCTCATGCATAGTATTTCTTGAGCGTGTCAACATTAAAGGGTGATGAACACTCATCGCCATCGAGAGTGGCGAGGCGAACAGCTCCACCTGAAAAGATCTGCTTAATGATGAAAGGTCCCTCCCATGGCGGCTGAAATTTTCCTCTAGGGTCCTATTCCGAAGGCGGGGTGTCAATGTCGGACACTGTTGCCCTCCCCCTATTGAGGAATGATTCAAACGTCTCCTTCTCGCCTTGCTTGATGTACTTTAGATCCCTTTCTGTGATTTCTTGAGAAATATACATCTTGTATATTTCCGCAAAGGCGTCCCCCAGCTCTTTGACAGTCGTGTAACGTGAGATTCGGTTCCGCAGGTACCACCTCAATGCCTTCCCGGTCAAATATCGAGAGAATAGACGAAGCAGGGTTAGCATGTCTAAGTGTAGAGGAACCATTGCATCAATGTAATTATCGAAGATCAGGGTTGGGTCTTCGGTTCTAGTGAATTTACCGATATCTGTCAATTGTAAGTCATGGGGAACGGTCCCCTTCTCGGACTCGCGGAGACCTTTCTCCCAATCTTGAACAATCTTTTGGGCACCCCTTGAGAAATCCGATTCAGTTGCGCCTGCATCTTTTCCTAGGCGTCGGCGAGATTGGACATCATAGCGTGGTTCTCCGGCGGGTATTGAAAAGCTGCGGTATGATTCACAGCGGGAGCAACTTGAGTTCGTTTTTTACGGCAAGAAGAACTCTCTTTGTTGGTGGACAGCGAGGCACGACTATGGTTGTCAGCGTCTTCATCATCAGTGTCACCGTACCATGATGATCCCTCTTCTTTTTCCTCCTCGGAATGGGAACCATAATCTACGACAGAAGGATGACGAACACGATTTGTTGCTCGAGTGTTGCCGTGACGCATACCTTGGGGTTGCTCCTCCAGCGGGATTGGATTTGTGGTAGGAATGTCTCGCCGTGCACCTGGAGGTGAAGGAGCGACGGGTTGGGCTACCGTGGCTGAAGTAGGATCAGTTGTGGTTTTTAGCAAGTTAGCGCTGATGACGTCCACATTCTCAGAGAGTCGGGTGACCACCAGCATCGTGTTCTTCATCATATCACGCATGTCCTGCGACTTCGCAACAGTAAGAGGTTGGGACCCGAATAGAGAGTTTCAGCCATCTCGGGAATTGGGTTTGTAGACTTGGTGAATCGTCCAATTGAAGGGTCTCTTCGAGGTGCCGTTGTGAATGAATAGAAGATCCTGAATGAACAAGCATTCGATTAAATTTCTTGTTCGCGTTAGGAGTTCTATTTTGAAACAGATTCACATTTACGTATGAACACAATCGTCACCCTTTTTTATCACATTGTGGTTGGCTTACAGCGTGGAGAACGCTATAATCAAGAAGAAGTAAGATGGGAGAGACTAATGTATCTCAGTGTTTCAAGCGATACATTTTTGGGCACACATCATGTCGGTGTAGTTAGTATCCTATAGATACTCCTTGACTACACGACTTTGAAGTATCGTTTGAGCAATTTGAACCCGTTCATGTGCAAAAAGTGTTTATGACAACGCTTCTGTTTGCACACCCCTTCAATTAAAAGCGTTGAGATTTGTCGGGTTTTACCGCATGCAATTTGAACAAACAAACAATCAAGCAAATGTGAATACAAAATTCACATTGTTCACGGGTTCTCACACCCTCAAGCAAAAAATGTTGTGAAGTTAAAAACGTAACATCCTTCGGAATTTTTGTGGTAGTTTGGCCAACTACATATTTTGAGCTAAACATCTTAGGTAATCCCCAGCAGAGTCGCCAGTTTTCTGTACGCGTTCATTTTCGTTCCCTTCCATTTTCTGGCGCGTATGCCCCTTTTTTAATTAATTGGCATACGCTCCCCTTTTTTTTGAATTGAATTGGCCCGTACAGGTTTTAAATCGATACACTCGCAAATGTATCAATCTAATTGACTTGAGAGTCGCCACTTTAGTTTACTTCCCAAACAAACTAAAGAAAAAGAAAAATCAGAGATTCATTTTAAGAGTCCGGTGTTTGGTTACGTATTAGGAAAGGTCCTACGGCGCTATGTCCTATACGCATGTCTTTACAGACAGTCTCTACTCCTAAGTAATTGGCCATATGATGTTTGAAGGATTGCTACGTTTTCGTTCTGAGTTTAGAACTCTTTTGCTTGTGTGAGAACATCTTAATCGATTTGTATAGGGTCTAATCCTATTCATGAGATGCTTGACAAAGATAAGGCATCGAAAAGCATTAAGAGGCATTGATAGGCATCGAAAAGCACTAAGAGGCATTGAAATGCATCGAAGAGAACTGCAAGGCATAAAGCAACATTTTCAAAGAAAAGCAAGAATTAGGATTCCCGAGAAGGATCAAACTAGAATAGATGAGGAGAACAACAATTCGATTGGAGGACTAGAATTTTATTCTTTTGAGCAAAGGTGAGAAGAGAATGAACTAACATAAGGTCCCAAATGTTTCTCCTTTTAAAATTTTCAGAGTTAAAGAGAACTCCGAGTACAACATATTAAAATGAGTCATTTTCAAATATAATTCCCAAAATTTTCATATGATAGTCAAAAATATTATTAAAATCTCATAGGAATCGAGTTTGGAATTTTCGGAGTTATAGAACCCCCGATATGACATTGCAAAGATAGACATTTTTCCAAACGGGCCCTAAAAATTCCGGGAAAATTATTTTTGAAGAAAATAATATTTTGGAGTTTTGGGGAAAATTTGAGAAAGTTTGAAAGTGGTTTGAATGTTAGAACCATCATTTTATGGTGCTTTGTTAAAATTGAGAAACAAACAGGTCCTAAGTTTATTTTAATTTTGTTTTGTTTTTTTTTTGAAAGTTTTAAATTAAAATAAAAGGAAAAGAAAGTTTAGGGGTCCAATTAAAAGAAGAGGAAGATCTGGAGGACTTTTTTAATTTCGAATTAAAAAATAATTCGAAATTAAAATAGTAGATACCAATTTAAAAGTCAAAGAAGCCCAGGGGCTTCTTTGCAAATCCCAGAAAAGATGGGAGAATGAGAATATAACAAATAACCACTGTTCTTCCCCTCGTCTCCGGTAACTTCTCCGACAACGCGATTTCCGGCGATCCTACATCTGAGATCGAATCCTGATGCTTCTCCGTCCATCCATTTCCTTCGCCTAGCTCTCGTCTTCTTCCTTCGTCGCTCATCTGATTGATCAGAACGAAGAAGAACAGTCGGGAGACTCCTCCCCCAAGTTACAAGACAGTAGGACGCTATCTAAGTTTTTCTTCTTCCAGGTCGCGATAACACCTATTTCAGTAGTCC
>NW_025919154.1:0-42722 GCF_907164915.1 Impatiens glandulifera
ATATATATATATATATATATATAAATGGAAAGAAAGAGAAATTAATAATTATGAAATGAGAGTTAAATTAGTAATTATTGTAAGAGAAAATTTGAAAATTATTATTATTATTAGGTATATTATATATATATATAATATATATATAATATACCTAATAATAATAATTTTCAAATTTTCTCTTACAATAATTACTAATTTAACTCTCATTTCATAATTACTAATTTCTCTTTCATTCTATTTTTATATATATTAATTTTTTCTTCCTAATTAATATTTTTTTATTTTCTTTTATAACTTTAATAATTAATTTATATTTTGTTTTCTCTTTATATTATTTGATAGATTTCGCGGGGCTCCAATTATTTTTAATGTTTAATTCAATCCAGAATTTTTTAGATAAAGAAGTAATGCAAAAGTCGGTTGTGCGAGAAGATGAGATTGATGCACAAGAGGATGTGGCGTTCATCGCGTCGTCTTCTACTAACATTCCACGTTGTAACTACAGGTATCCTTAAGGTACACATTGATTTTTCTGAGGTTCGATTGATCTTGTATTCTGTTACACTTTTTGGTAGACGACCTACTAGAAAATTGTTCTGTTGCAGGACATCGTAGATGGTGAGTGCATCGTCTTCTTCCCCCAATGAGACGACGGTGGCGATGAAGACGACGAGGAAGAGGAGAGATGAGAAGAATCGGAGGAGTGATGTGATAGTTGTAGGATACCAAGTGTTCCACAAAATGACAAAGAGAGGTTCTTACTTTCTCATCTCTTTTAATAATCAAAACTTTTATATAATTTTTAGATGAGAGTGCACCTTCCACCATTTTCTCAACTTTTGATTCTAAAAACTGTCTAAATAAATTTTATTTTTCCTAATTGCTTAAAGTTTGAGCCAATTTTAAACTTTTTTTTATAATTGAATCTAGGGTTAATTATGAGATTATATAAAAATTCACCACTTTACTTCCAACTCTAGGCATTATTTAATTCGATTATGACATAACAATGGTTGTCACAGATTTGCCTGGTTTACTCGAGGGCACTCACCAAGGTTTTGGTTTAATCCATGAATTTCTTAGTCACACAGAAAGATGTTTTGTTTTGGTAAAAATGAAACTATATATTCATTAATGTCATCATACTGTGCTACTTCTTATTTATAACCATTATGAAAACCATGTACAAGTTATTGATGGTTCATCTGAACAGCCAGAATACAAATATGATTCAGTTTAGCTTGAAATATAATTGTTTATTCCAGAGCTTTTTGAAAAACCATGTTGGGTAGATTATAAATAAATTGATCTTCCAGAAACATATGAGAAATGGGCATCATTCAAGGAAAATATTAAAGGACGTGACATAATATGTTTTTTGTATTAGTGCTACCACTGGAAAGGGTACCCACAAAGTGATACCTGCAGCTTATGAATTCATACTGGCTCAAAGAGTAGACAATATAAATAAAGTTCTTACCCTTTATTTAAAAGAAATCTTAATATCTCTAAAATATTTAAAATCTTATATTAATGTTTAGATACAAAATTGTTTCCAAATATTGCTCTCTTTTAGAGTGGGATGTCTCATTTTTCATTGTATCTCAACTAGAGACATCTTTCTATAAATTATAAATTTATTAGCAGTTTTTTCAGAAGTATATTGCACACGTGTTTATGAATGAACCTATAAACATATTTTTGTTTATGATGATGATACAAAGCATAAACTCTTTATTTTTTTATGTTAGATTTCTTTTCATTACTAAACATGAATTGATAATTATATAACTGACAACTTTTCATTTCAGTTACATAGATTCAGAAACATGTTTGGTAGTTTATAACAAAATGGATCATTCAGAAGCACATGAAAAATGGGTATCATTCAAGGAAATTTTGAAGGATGTGGTATTAAATGTTTTTGTAAATGGTACCTTAGAAGTGATATATACAACTTATAAACTCATATTGGCTCAAAGAGAAACAATATAAATCAAGGTCTTACCTTTTTTTAAAAGAAATCTTAATGTCTCTAGAATATTTGAAGTATCATATTAATGTTTATATACAAATTTGTTTTCAAATATTACTCTCTTTTAGAGTGGGAGGTTTCTATTTTCATTGTATCTCAGGCAAATACATATTTTTGTATCCATAAATGTATTAACGTTTTTTCAGAAGTATAATGCAAAAGTGTTTATGAATGAACCTATAAACATATTTTTGGTTGTGATGATGATACAAAACATAAACCCTTTATTTTTTTATGTTGGATTCTCTTTTCATTACTAAACTTGAATTGATAATTGACCACTTTTCATTACAGTTGCATAGATTCAGAAAGAAGATTTTGATACAAGAGAGAAAGGTATTAGGGTTAAATATAGTAACGAGAATAAAGTGACAGTTATAATGTAGTTAATTGTGAAGAGTGTGTAATGAAATGATTTTAGTTGTATCAAATTTCAGCACGTATTGGAAGTATGTGGAGTATATAAGTCTCTGTCTAAATTTTGGTGTAAAGGATGTGACACCGTTTTTGTTGGAGAGGTTAAATTTAGGTTTTTCTTCTTCCAACGATTTTGTATCTTCTTAATGATTGAGTTATGAAAACACATTTTACAGATGGAGATGACATGGAATGACTCTAATGGACCAGATGGCCTAAATAGAATTAAAATCTTAACTTTCATCTACACAACATGTAAACATAACTGATCACTTTTCATTACAATTACATAAATTTAAAAAGAATATTTCAGCACATCTTAGAAGCAGGTGGGTATAGAAGTCTTTGTCTAAACTTGGTGTAAAGGAGGGTGACACCGTTTTTGTTGAAGATGTTAAATTTAGCTTATTCCAACGATTTAGTATTTTTTAATGATTGTTATGAACACATTTTGCAGAACACCACTAAATTTACATTAAAAAATTTCATTCTTTAACATTAAAAAGAACAAAACTTATAAAATTAATAAAGAAATTAAAATAGTGTAAGTTTATGTTTATATTTATATAAGAATATTTAGTTCATAAGTTCGTTTATAAAAAATTTAAATATTGTAAATTCATATATGTATATATATTTTCTTTAAATATAAATATATATTATTTTATTATTAATTTTATATAAATATTTTCTTTCATTATATATAAACATATTGAATTAAATATTATATAAAAACTTCATTTATAATTTTTTCCGTACAATGTAGGGTATTTTACTAATTGATATTTATTTTATTTGTTTGGAACATTGCACTTTTATATTTTTTTTTATAATTTCGAGATAATATTTTAAGCTATTTAATAACTTTGATAACTTTGAATTCTCCAGATATTGTCTCTAATGTTTTAAATATATAAAAAAAATGTATATATTTCTTAAAAGTATGAAACCTCTTAAAATTCTAAAGTAAATAGGGTGAAAACAATTTTATATATATATATATATATATATATATATATATATATATAATTGTTTTCACCCTATTTACAATACTATAACCACTATTTTTTAAAGATTTTAAGAGATTTTATATTGTCATTAATTAATTAATTTATGTATTTTTTTAAGTAATAAAAGAAAGTGATAAATAAAATCAACAAAATATATAAATATATACATTTAAAATTTTATATTATATTTAATAAATATATATATATATATATATATTTAATTTAAAATAATTATATATATATATATATATATAATATTTAAATTTGTTATGATGGTTAGTTATATAGGTTAAAAGTAATATAATAATATTAAAATATATTTAAGTTTGTTAGATTGGTGGTTTGAGTAGTATAATAATAATATTTTAGTTGAATATATATATATATATATATATATATATATATATATATATATATATATATATATATATATTTAATAATTTTAAAAGGTTATATATATAATTAAAATATAAAGATATTTTAATAATTAAAAAAAATTAATAGAGAGAATAATAGTTTAAAGTTCATATTTTTATAATTAAAATATTTAATAATTTAATAAAATGTATAAAGAGAGAAATGCTTACTTTTAAAGTATTTTAGATTGAAATTTAAAATGTGAAATGACAATCAAAAGTCATCTTATAATAACATTCTATTTCAAGTATTTAGTTCCTGTATTTAGTTCCTTTATCATTATTATTATTGTTATTATTTATATAATTTAGTATTGAATAACACATTATTAATTTTAAATATACATATTTGTGAAGTATAATTAGAATAAAAATAAAAAATAAATTAAAACAAAGTAATGAAAAGAGAGTTAAAGATTTCAGGAATGGTTTAACGAATTAGTTGACATCACATTATATATGTTACTTAACAAACAATAAGACAAGTATATTTGATTTTTATAATTTTTATTTTTTATTATGAAATTATTAAATATAATTTTTTTAAATTATTATTATATTAATATATATTTTTAAATTATATGTAAAAGAATTCAATGTATAAATTTATTGTTGTGTATATATTAAGTTATTTATTTTTATATTTATATAATTATTTTTTAATTTTAAAAGATATAGTCATTTTTTAATTTAAATATTTAGAAAAACAGTGAAAAATAAATAAATATATTTTTTTCCCTCTTATAAATAATTTATTCTTTCTTATTTAATATAAAATTAAAATAAATGATTTTTAATAATAATAATTATTATAATTATTATTATTCACTAAAATATGAAGTGATCAAAATAGGTCTTGATATACATTGTTGTTCTTGTTATCATTCACTCCATTAGAAATTAGATAAGACAAATTCTTAATTACTAGCTTAATTCCTTATATAAAACTCAAACTATTCACAACTAATAGTAGATAAAAAAAATTATTAAAAAAAAAGTTATGATATGCTTAATTGAGTTTCTAATAAATTCAAATATGAAAATTAATTGATTTTCTAATAAATCTAAATAATAATATAAGGGGACAGAAAAACAAAAAAAAGTTGTAAATGGACGAAAGATAGAGAAACAATTATATTTAATTGATATTTTATATTTAATTTTTATTTAATTATATATATATTTATTTATTAAATATAATATATATATTAAATTTATCTATTTTGTTAATTTGATTTATTCAATCTCCATTAGGACTCTTTCAGAAATATATATAAATTAATTTATTTATTAAGGCAAATTATATAAATATAAATTTGTTAATTTAGTTTATTCACCCTCCCTATTATTATTATTATTTTAAAAGTTACCTAAATAAATAAATAAATAAATAAATTAATTAATTAAATAAATATATATTCAAACTTAACAGGTAAAATAAATAGAGAAATAATTATTGAGAGGTGAAGAGAGACACAAACAATTAATGGAAATATAATTGGTGAAAGTACTAATCAACATCCTAACTAATTTGCAAAACTATAGGAAATTAAAGTTTATATGGTGTAATGTTATTGGTCAATTAGAAGATTTTTAAGTGTTTTTATTTTTTTGGGTGAGATTTAAAATGATTCTTGTGCGATGAGATAAAATATAAATAAAATAAATTATTGAAAAAATTATAATAATATATATTTTAATATTTATAATTCTTAATATATTATTAAACTAAAAGGATACTTTCATTATCCACCCACCAATTTCATATTAATTTTAATCAATATCATTTGCATACAACCTACTTTCATTATAATATATATTTATATATATATATATATATATATATATATATATATATATATATATTATTATTAAAAAGAAAAGTTATGATATGCTTAATTGAGTTTTATTTTCTAATCAATCCAAATAATAATAGGAGGGACAGAAAAACAAAAAGTTACAAGTAGATGAAAGATAGAGAAATAATTATATATAATTAATATTTATATCTAATTTGTATTACAAATATATATATTTATTTATTTATTAAATATAATATATATTATAAATTATTATATTTTTGTTAATTTGATTTATTCAATCATTATTATTATATTATTAGGAATGTATAAATTAATTTATTTATTAAGGAAATATATATATATTTTTAAGCATGAAAATTTTAGTTACTTTTTTTAAATAATATTTTTATTTTTAATAATATTTTGAATTTTTATATTCAAAATAATTTAAACAAAGAATTAAAACCTAATTAAAGATCAATTATTGTGATAATTAAACTCTAATTAAATAATTTTTTTAAAATTTCAAAAATAATTTAAGAATAAAAGATTGTATTTATTTTACCTAAATTAGACCAAAGAAAAGAGGTTAAAAATATTTAATTATTAAATAAAAAAATTAAAAAAAATACCCTAAAATTATCCAAAAATATTAAAATATAATCATAATTGTTATTATAATTCTAAAAATATTTTTTGTGAAATTTTTGCTGAAGAGATGAATTTAAAAAGGATTAAAAATTGTTTTTTAATAACCTTTGAAATAAAAATAAAATTTAATAATCTTGTAGCAGAAATTATTTTTAATCTTTGTAGCAGGATTTTGGACCATAACGCCCAAATCTCATCCAACAGCTTAGACGTTCCCACGCAGCCGGATGTAGCAGAGCCACGCACGCGCGCCACTCCGGATTAACTAACGGTATTGTTAACCCTGTTAGTATAATCGCTAACGGATCCAACGGAACCCCGCGTTCCGTCAGCCAATGTCATTTGACTCGTCTTCTCCGCTGGAATCGTAACCTCGCTAGACTCGCGATTGTTGCCATAGTGTTTATTCTAAAAGCTCTAACTTCCTCCACATGCGATCAAATCCTTTGATTTTTTTCGGCCACGAGCTCTTCTCTTCGACGCATACGTTTCGCCCTTATCCTCCAACCTTATCTTGTTGGATAGAACCTTAGAGATAAAATCGTTGGAGGTCAAATTCGTCTTGAATTAGCTCCTTAACCGACCTTAGGGCACTACAAAAAGTCCCTTATGCTTTGTAAAGCAAACCATCAAACAATTACACAACAATACCCAATAAATCAAAGCTTGAAGATTCCGACCAAGAATTGTTTTTTGAAAACATCCTCCGGTGATCCCAACTTTGATCTAGGCTTCTGGATAGCCTCCAACACATTTAAGGAGTGTTCTCTAGTTGTTTCTATGAATCCAGAAGCCTTGTATTGAGTTTTTTGATTTTTTTGTTTGATTGGATTTGATATGTTTTAAGATTTGATTATGTGATTTCTTTGTTAAGAATAATTATATTTATCATGTATGAACTTTCTGTTGAAAGAGAATCGATGAAATCAACCTAAATCAAACATTTTGAAAATCAAAGTTTGAAAACTGGATTTTTTGAAATCTGACGTTCTTGAGTTTAATCCATTTTTTTAATTAGTTGCTATATATGTTTGTTAACATGTTAGAATGAATCCTAAACAACTGTAATCATGTTTTGATCATGTTTGATCAAATAGAAATTCTGAAAAATAAAGCTTAAAATTAGATTTTTGAAATTCTGTGTTCTTGCTTTTATTCCGTTTTTTTTATCCAATTAGTTGTTACACATGTTTTTTTTAACATATTATGATGAATTTCAAGCAACTATTTCATCATTATGATCATTTTTGATAAAATTTTGTTTTTAAAAATTTATGGATTTTAATTCGATCTTTAAAAATCGTTCTAATGATTTTTTGATGTTCTTGTTTTGGTTAAGATCAACTATATTCATCATTTCAAAGTTAATGGAATAAAAATCAGACCTTGAAATGACCTAATTTGAAAGATCCCAAAATTTGATGTAGAAATAGTGTTTTGAAATTGATCCTTATAAGGACTTCTAAATCGTTATTTATGTTAGTGATTTTGTTCTAATGATCATATGAACTTACTATAGCTTACAGATCATGATTTCATGATCCCAATAAAAAGTTATGGATTTCTGAAATTTTAGACCAAAATAAGAACATACAGTCCTAAGGTTTTAGCCTAGGACCGGTGATTCTCGGTCATGTTCTTCAGTAGTGACCGAGAAAACGAACTCCAGGTCAAAAACCATGACCAAGAATCTTAGGACCGAGTTTTTTAATCCATAACCGATGTTTTCAGCTATGGCCGAAGACCAGGACCGATGTTCTTCAACTAGGATCGATGACTAGGACCGAGTTTTCTAACCTTAAGACCGATGACTAGGACCGAGTTTTCTAACCATAGGACCAAGCCCTCATTTAGCATAAGACCGATGTTTCTAATACTAGATCGAACCCTCACTTATCCTAGGACGAATGGTAAACTTGACCCTAACCTTAGACCTATGAGAAATATTTCTAACCCTAGAACCGAGCCCTCACTTAGCCTAGGACTGGTAACCTTGACCCTAACCCTAGACCTATGACTGATGTTTATAACCTTAGGACTGAGCCTCCACTTAGCTTAGGACCGGTAAACCTAAACCTAACTTTAGACCTAGGACCGATAGCTACTTAACCTTAGGACCGAGCACCTAGACCGATAGACTTGACCTGGGACTGAGCCTCCTTGGTCTTCGACCGAGCCACCCGAGTTTTGGACCAAGCCTCCCGAGCCTAGGACCGAGCCCTCCGGTCCCTTGACCCATACGATCGAGCCCTAGTCTGGACCACCCCAGTCTTGACCGAGCCTAACGGAGCCTAGATCGGCCAAACCGAACCTAAAACCTAGGACTCCGGTCCTAAGGCATGTTTGGTTCCACTTTTCAAAATCTAAAATTATTTTGTAATTTTAGAACCCGAATCCATTTTCAAATCTTGAAAGGTCAAAAAATGATATTTTTATATTTTTGGGATGTTTCCTAAACCAATGTTTTGTTAGGCCCCATTTGGAATATATTTTTAAATTATAACATTCTCCTATAATATTTTGCAGGTTTTGTTAAATCTAAATACATGCGCAACAGGTACACACCTGTTAGGATCTAGGTCGCCGCTGGTGGACCGGGGGTTGGACCGGTTAGCGGTTCTTACTCGTAGGGTGGTGGTTAATCCGGTTAGAGATTAACACCGGGGTTTCAATACTACACAACCTGTCACAAACCCTTGAACTAGGTTCAAGCGCGGAAGAGGTTTGCTTTCAAGTTGAAGCGGTACACGTGTATGATAGGCGGAGTCGGTTTCGGTTGATGGAGATTTGAAGAATGGTGGGTCGGTTTCGGTTATCTGGATATTCGGTATGGTCAGTATGGAGTCGGTTTGGAGCGGTATGGTTAAGTTAGTCGGTTATGTAATAAAGCCAACAGAAAGTAAATAACACAACAGATTTTATGGATGTTCGGAGATAAAACTCCTACGTCGCCCCTTCCTCTCGAAACCGCGAGAAGGATATTCACTAAGGAATACAAATACAAGCCGATCGAGACTTATTCTCTGCTCGATAACACTCTTACAATTCACACCGAAATTGTAGCACACACTTTAACTTTCAACACTTAGGCTTTCTAGAATAGCACACTGTTATCACTTGTAGTAAATGCTCTTAGCTCTTGTTATCCCAATGTATGTCCCGCATTTACTCTTCTGCAACTGCCTCCTTTTATAGGTGAAATATGCCAACGGTCATATTTCAAAGCCTTGAATCTGATTGGCTGATCAGAGGTACAGTGATTCAGTGTCTCAGACCTGCCGGTCGTCTCCTCAGACCTGACGGTCAATCTCAGACCTGGTATCCTGTTTCAGACCTGCCGGTCTGTAAGGCAAACCTGCTGGGTTTGTCTTTTACTCAATGTAGGCACTGTCTGTTTGGACAGTTGTCTGTACTTTGAAGATTTCCTTTCTGGCTTATCCCGAAGTAGAAGGATCCGGTAGTACTGTTTTCTGCAGCCTACAGTCTTTCCTCAGACTTGCATGGATATGGAAGTATTCAGTCTGTTCCTTTTGTATCATTCTCAACAGATACCCGAAATGTCTTCTTGTACTAGTCGGCCGCTTGACTTGGCCGAATATCTTTTGGTAGTGAAGTAACCGGACTTCTTCCGGTTATTCTTGTCTTGTGGATAATCGGCTGTTTGATGGATCTGGTTTTAAGCTTTGGCCGATCCTTTGTGCGGTCACGTTCAGAATGCTTTTGATCGGTATGGTGACTTGACCGGTTCGGTTTCTTCAGTTGGTTTTCTTTTGTTCATCCGGTCCGGTTCCTTGTTCCTGCATGAGAAGTTTGTTTAAGTTAGGTTTATTTGAACCGGTATAAATTTATCTAACAATTTCTCCCTTTTTGATTATTTTATTTAAAATTATCAAAATCATGTAAGTTTGCAACCGTAGGCCGGTTGTTTTGTTTGGCCGGTTTTGAAAAAGACTTAGAGAATTTTTCGAAAAATTTTGAGGGAGGAGTTTTGGAAGGGTCTTTATCTTTTATCTAACAATTTCTCCCTTTTTGATTATTTTATTTAAAATTATCAAAATCATGTAAAGATGCAAAATAAGGCCGGTATTCAAAAATAACTTTATATATATTTATAGATAACCGGAGAAGACAAAGCATAAATACTAAGGCAAATAAGAAAAGGAAGGATAGTCCCTATTCCGAGTCCGTGAATTCGTAGGCGCTCTTCTTTTTCTTCGGTTGCGGTTGCGGTTGCCTGGTCTGTTCGGAGGGTCGTGGTCTTTTAGATCGAGACCGCAGCTGTTCTTCGACTTCGTCCTCGACTAGGTCGGCTTGCTGCGAAGTTCCCGTAGCAACCGGGTCAGATATTTCATTTAGCATCTCGACTATCCGAACTTTCTTAGGAGCCGGCCTCTTTCTCTTCTTCGGTGTTGAAACTGAGGCGGTCGCCTTCTTCTTCTTCTCGTGTTCCTTTGCAAATCCGTCCAGCCTTCGTGATTCCCTTTCCAGTCGTTCGGCATCCGCTGCAGCCTGACTGGCCACTTTCTCAGCATACCCTGGATATAAGATCTCGGCTCTTCTTATTCTTTCGGCCTCTAATTCTGCTTCGGTTAGTTGAGACGATCGCGGCGCCTCTTTGTCTTTGCCAGCTTCGGCGTCTAGCTCTTCCTGGACCCTTTTAGCAACCTGAGCATCAGCCTCTATAGCCGCGGCGTCCGCATTCTCCTTAGCTTTTAGGATTTCGGCCATCTGTGCAGTAAGTGCCTTTACCTCGGCCACGAGATCTTCGTTTTTCTTTTCCAGAACCGAGACCCGGTCGATTGTCGCGTCGACCCTTTCGAAGTCCTTCTTTAAGTCTGAGGTCATAGCCTCCAGAGCTGCGGTTCGCTGAACACAATTTTCGCGCTCACCGGCCTCTTCCCACAGCCCGGTGCTGAGTTCTGCTAGGCGTGCTTGATGTTGATCCATAAGCTGTTTTGTCACATCGGCGAACTGCAGGGCCGAATCAAATATTTTATTGCAACAATCCTTGAGCGGTTGAAACTTGGATACTTCGTGTGCTTGAACGCGGTCATCGATCCGCTCTGAAGTGGATGCGTCAAGCTGCTGAAGCCGGTCTTCAATCTGCCCTGATATGGACATTTCAAACTTCTTAAGTTGGTCATCAATCCTCCCCGAAACAGATGCTTCAAACTTTTGGAGCCGGTCTTCAATCTGTTCTTTAGGAGGGACCGAGGCGGTAGCTTCCGGTGGTGAAGGAGGCATTGATTGCTCGGTGGGGTCAGGATCGGCTCTTGCACTGGAGTCTATCAGTGCAGCATTCTCATTAGGAGGTTCTAATGTGACCGCATCCTCCAAGTTCGTTGCCGCAATTTCTGAGATTGGTACCTCGACATCTTCTAAAATTTGTACCTCAACAATTTTTGAAGTCGGTACCTCAACGTCTTCTGGCATCGGTGCCTCAATATCCCTTGGTGTCTCAACTTCCTCTCTTGAAGGTGTTGGGCAGTCAACTGGAAATTCTTCGATTACCGGAGCAGTATAGACCGGTACTTGCTTTTGGTTGCATATTGCTTCCAGCCGCTCTATTTCTTGACGTATTTCCAGTTTGCCCTTTTCAAGCTTTGATAATACTCGCGGCGCTATGGTAGACACCGATCCCCCTTCGACATATTCCTCTTTAATTTTCCGGATGCGCCTTCTTAGTTTCCGAAGATGACTTCTCGGTATCAGTAGGCAAGTTCGGCATTGTACCTCCTGAATGGTATTGGATTTTGTGAGGCGTAAGATCATGTCCTCTACTTCCTCCAATCTGGCGATGCAATCCTGTTGCGGGAGGTCCGATAGGATGTCTTTATATTTTGTGTTGAAGCGGTACTCATGCCACTCCAAATATAGGTCTATAACGTCCTCGTCTCGCTTGTTTATGCCTTGAAAGATATTCTGGGCTAGTCTTTCGGCCTCGGCTTCGTCGGCCTCTTCCCTGTTGAAGCCTTCATCATTGGCTCCTGTATCAACCCCGTCTTCACCCTCGGTGGTCTCAGGATTAGCGATTTGTTCGGCATCGTTCGGACTCCGAGCCGAATGATCGTCGTCATGGACCGTTCCATCTTCGGTCCTTTCCGTTTCGGTTTCCTCAGGTGCCCATTCCTCATCATCTGTTTGTTGTGGCAGGTCCGCGAAGATTATCTTTTCTTTCCTCTTACCTCCGGTCTTTGCTATTGTCGGGCATCTTTCTTCGCGGCTTTCTTCTTTCGGCCACCTGTGGAACTGGAGGCCGACTGCGTTCTTGGAAGAAATTGCCTCGATCGAATGATGCAACGTTTTATTAGCTCAACACCGGGACCGACGTTGAGGTTCAAGTGAATGAAGATCTTACCGAGGGGCACGGCATATCCCCATGACCGGGTTGAATCCGGTCTCACCATGTCCATGAGGTTGCCGAAAACTGCTCTTGCCCAGTTAACCTCTTTTCCTTCCAGCAGACCGATTATCATCTTGATTTTGTCTTTGGTGAGGTTGCTGAAGTTTCCTCCCCTTGCCAGTATCGCCCTGGCGAAAACGTCACATGCCGGGATATATTCCGGCTTCAGCGTATTTTTACTTCCGGATGTCGTGATTGGTTCAGTGGTTGCCGATAAGAAGCGGCACGCTGTCTCAAAGGTGTCATTGTCTATTTCTGCCTTTGCATCCTGGCCAGTTGTTGGGAGACGCAAGCTTTCGGCCACCACTGCTTCGGTGATCTCGATTTGGGAACCGCAAACCGTTGCGATGATCCTGTCGTAGGAGATGACTACGGTGTTGAAGAATTCTTCGACCGCTTCCTTATAAATCACGTGAGGACCGTCTAGGAAATATCCCAGACCGGTTTTAATCAGCTTATCAATAACGTCCTTCGCTTCGGTCGTCCCATTCTGCCGGATTTCCTCGAAATCCACTTGAGAGTATAGTTTGAACAGCGCCGAATCACGACCCATGTTGAAGAGTTTGAGAATGAGAGAAAACGGCTTCGAAGAGTTTAGAAAAGTTAGAGAGATAAAGTGAATTCGCGTGAGAATGAAAGAAATGACCGAAGACCCCCTTTTATAGTCGCGGTTTGGAAGCCCAACCGTCCCATCATGAAAGAGCGGGAATTTTCCCTCCAAGATGAAAGTGCGCCAAACTATGGGCGGTTAAGTGTGAAAAGGTGGGCGGCAACTTTGGGCGGGAGATTTCCCTCCAAAACCCTTAGCCTATGTCATGGATGACGCATGCTTTCCTTTGAGACCGAATGAATGATCGGTTTCTAATCAGATATTTTGATTAACAGTTGTAATCAGCTTTTATGAAACCGGATAAGAACGAGTTAATCTTCGGTTACTTAGATAAATGCGCAAAGAGTAGAGAGACACGGTCATTGAAACTAAAACGATATTTTATTCAAGAGACCGATACGAAAGAGTACATAGAGAAAACCGATAGAGTGATACGAAAGATAGACATTTAAGCAGTAAGCACCATTCTGGAATACTTTTCCACCACCGCATCTGCATCAAGAATGTTTGAGGGGGATGCCGGCGTGCCCGGTCCAAAATCTGGCCGGTACTTGAGAATCAACTTGCTGATGTGAGGTGCAAAGCCGAAACCTTTCTTGGTCAGCACCATATTCCTCAAGTTTTGAAAGAGGACCGCTGACCAATTGATGGGCGTTTGGTGGTAGATGTGGGTCATGATGTTGTAGGTATTCTTTGAATACCGCTGATTTGGGGATTGGCACAGAACGGACCGAGTGACAATCTCAAGAAGTAGCTGAGTACTACGACCGAGACGGGTTTTTAACCCATGGGTTTCCACCGGATCAAGGGTGGCAGAGCAGCGTAACCCATAGTAGTATTCATCAAGTCCCTCCATGGTTGGGAAATCAGAGAACCCTTCTTTGGGCAGATTGAAGAGGGTGGCAAATTCGGCTTCATCAAGCCGGAAGGTATAATTCCTTACAGTGGTGACAATACGATCGCCCCAGTTGCAGGCATTTCTGAAGAATTCCTTGACATCCTCAATTAGTATGGGACCGGATTCTTCGAGGAAGGTTTGAAGACCGGTAACAATAAGGCTTTCAAACATGTGTTTCTTTGGATGGTCATAGTCCCATTCTGCCAGACATGAGTCGAAATCGACGCTTAAGAAATTTCCCAAAGTTCGACTCGGCATGATTATGGTATTGAGAGAGAGAGATACAAGAAGAATACGCGTGATTTTGTACTTTTGGATGTGATACAATGAGAGGAGTATGGCTCCTTATATAGGATCGGTTTTGGAGGGAAAATCTGAGCATTGATGGTCAGTTTTGTTTTATTAAGGAAGAGAATCTTTCCCTTTTAATGATGCATGGGGAAGGAGCAAATTGCAAAACCCAAGGTAAGTGTTAGTTGAGAAGTAACTGGTTCGGTTGGATATTAAATGTTCGGGTGGTTGGGAGTTATCTCATTAATATGGGATTATCTCATTTAATTAGGTATGCATTTAGACATAACCGAGATTATATTAAAACTGAGGATGATAGAAACAATGCCGAAATCGGCATAAAGAAAACTTGAAATCAACACAGACAAAGCCGAAATGAAACATAGATAGAGCCGAAATGATCAGATTGGAGTTGAACAATAATACATCCGGTGCATGAAGCAAAATGACCGGATGCAAGAAGGAGTAACTTAGTGGCCGCGGGGATTGATGTTCCTCCTCCTCCACTCTCTCTCAACTCAATCGTAGAATGAGTCATTGACTTCCCTGGTGAACACCTGACTATGGCTCAAACCTTCGCCGGGACAGGTTGGGACTCCAAGCTCCTCAAAAAGTCGGCTTATCTGGGGAACGAAAGCCACTGACCGGGTGCCGATTATCCAAATAAGGACGTCGAACAGCACTCTAGACCAGTTGACCGGCGTTCTGGTGATGATGGCCGCCATCATGTTGAATGTTGTCGTGCAGTAGGTGTTGGTGACATCTTTTCCAAGGATGCCCCTTCCTATTATATCATTGAGGAGCTGGTACTCAGCCCTCAAAGGAGATTTAGAGCCATGATCAGCGACAGGCTCGTCCGACCGGGCAAGGGAGAGAGAGACCTCAGCCTTAGTATCGGCCGGAGGGTTTAAGTCTGTCAGCCCTTGTTTGGGCAGATCAAAGCACCGAGCGAAGTCCTGCTCGGTGAAGTCAAAGAGAATACCCCCAACCTTGGATTGGATGTGGGTCTCAAAGTGGGGTGTCCCCCGGTATACCCCGGCGTTGTTGTAAAATTCCAAGACAGATTGAGGATAGATGATTTGCTTGTCATCCAGAAAATACCGGAGGCCAGTATCTTCCAGCTGTTTGATCATCCGATACAGCTCATAATGATCGGTATCGGAGCAAGATTCAAAGTCTACTTGGAGAATGTTTGTGAAGATAGACATGGTTAGGTTGCCTTAGAGAGAGGATGTTCTTGTGAGATTTTTGCCTTAGTGATGGAAAGAGTGTATTGTTTAGTGAGTGTTTGAGTGAAAGAGTGCTTCCTTTAAATACTGGTTTTGGGGCTAACCTATTATCCGGGCATTAAATGAGATGAAGTATATTAACCGCAGGATAAGAATCTTTGCATAAAATAGGCAGTTGTGCAGGTCTAGGTGTCGGTCATAGGCCTGGACTGTGAAAGATATCAAAAGATCTTCACGTCTTTTTAGGCGCGACCAGGTTTATTCTGAAAAGGCAATGATGCAGAGCAGAGACCTTTAACCTCTGATAACTATTCCTTTTCTGTTTGAAATTCAAATAATCTGGGGTAGCCTTCTTCCGAACCGGTCAGCTATCAGTTGTTCATCCCGATGCGGTTACATGGTGCATGCACCAAGTAGCCGGTCGGTTTACTCTATCTGATAAACTGGGCGGTTCTTCCACAAACACCCCGAAGATTCAAAGTTCAACATCTTAGGAAGAATTACCGGTTTGTCTGTCTGAACCGATTTCCCTTTAAGTATCCTTTGGAAGGATTTGGCTAATATCGGTTAAGCCGAGAGTAAGTCTAAATTGAGAAAACTTAGCTTCCTGCAGCGGCTTCGTGAAGATATCGGCTACTTGCTGATCGGTCGGTACGTATTCCAGCCGGATATGCTTCAGCGTGACATGCTCTCGGATGAAGTGATGTCTGATGTCGATGTGCTTGGTTCTGGAGTGGAGAACCGGGTTGTAGGTGATCGCAATGGCACTTGTGTTGTCACAGAAGATCGGGGACTCTTCGGCTATGATACCGAAGTCCTTCAGCTGCTGTTGGATCCAGAGGAGTTGAGAGCAGCAGCTTCCGGCCGCCAGGTATTCAGCCTCCGCGGTTGATGTAGCCACCGATGTCTGTTTCTTGTTGTGCCATGACACCAGTCGGTCACCCAGGAACTGACATGTTCCACTGGTGCTTTTCCTGTCGATCTTGCACCCTGCATAATCTGCGTCTGAGTAGCTTGTTAGATTAAAGGATGAGTCTTTTGGATACCACAGACCGACATCAGGAGTGCCTTTCAGATACTTTAGTATCCTCTTTGCGGCTGTGTAGTGGGATTGCTTTGGATTTGCTTGGAATCTCCCACACACACCAACTGCAAACAGGATGTCCGGTCTACTCGCTGTCAGGTACAGTAGGGAACCGATCATGCCTCGGTATGCAATCTGATCTACCGATTGACCTTCATCGTCTCTGTCCAGTTTAATTGATGAGCTCATTGGAGTAGCCGCCGAGGAGCAGGTGTCCATGCGGAATTTCTTTAGCAGCTGCTTGGTATATTTAGGTTGACTGATGAATGTTCCTTCCTTGAGTTGTTTAACCTGAAGACCTAGGAAGAAACTTAATTCTCCCATCATACTCATTTCAAATTTGTCAGTCATCATTTTTGAGAACTTGTCACAAAGCTTTGGATCAGTGGAACCGAAAATAATATCATCTACATAAATTTGAACAAGTAGGATATGTTCCTTCTTTTCAAACTTAAACAAAGTTTTATCCACCGAACCGATGGTGAAATCATGCTCTAATAGAAATGCGGTTAGCGTATCATACCAGGCCCTAGGTGCTTGCTTTAGACCGTATAAAGCTTTGTTCAGCCGGTATACATGATTTGGAAATGCAGCATTTTTGAAACCGGGTGGTTGTTCAACATACACTTCTTCACGTAAATCACCGTTCAGAAATGCACTTTTAACATCCATTTGAAAAACTTTAAAGTTTTTGAAAGCCGCAAAAGCTAGAAAAATCCTAATGGCTTCTATTCTGGCTACAGGAGCAAATGACTCTTCAAAGTCAATGCCTTCTTCCTGTTTGTAACCTTGAGCCACTAATCTGGCTTTGTTCCTCGTGACCAAACCGTCCTCATTGAGTTTGTTTCTGAATACCCATCTTGTTCCTATGACCGATTGATCTTTCGGTCTGGGAACTAAGTACCAGACTTTACTACTCTCAAACTGGTTTAGTTCTTCTTGCATTCCCAAGATCCAATCCGGATCTGACAATGCTTCATCTATTCTTTTCGGTTCAATCTGGGATATAAAAGCAGAGTTAAAATATCCTTCCAGAAGTTGACCCCTAGTTCGAACAGGTTCTGAAGGGTCACCTATAATTTGCTCAGGAGGATGTTTACTATTTATTCTGAGATTCAGTTCAGGGGTGTCTACCAAATTACCGGTAACTTGACCAAGGCTAGACATGTCGATAGGTTGACCGAGATTGTCAGACCGACCGACTCCCTCGGATTGGACCGAAGTGTCAGCTTCCTGTTGTGAAACAGCTTGATCCGGCTGGGTATCAATGTTACCCATTAGGTCATGGACAAACCGCCTGAAGACCGGAGTCTCATCTTCACTATCAGAGTGGATATCATTATTTTCCAATCTGTTGTGTAGATCAAAGCATGAAGTAGTATTGCTCTCAACCGATTCATCGAAAACAACATGAATTGTTTCCTCCATGGTTGCAGTTCTATTATTATATACTCTATATGCTTTACTTACTGACGAGTATCCTAGCATAATGACGGTGTCGGTCTTTGCATCGAAAGCGGTGAGTTAGGTTTTACCATTTATGTGAATGTAACATTTGCAACCGAAAATCCTGAGGTACTTGAGTTTAGGAACTCTGTTAAAATAAACCTCATATGGTGTTTTGTTGTGAAATCTGTTTATCAAAGACCGGTTTTGTGTATGGCATGCAGTATTGATAGCCTCAGCCCAAAATTTCTGAGCAATGCCGGAATCGGCTATCATAGACCGTGCGGCTTCCTTGAGAGTCCGGTTTCTTCTCTCGGCCAGGCCATTTTGTTGAGGAGTCCTAGCACTAGACAACTCGTGTCTAATGCCGGATTCATCAAGATATGCAGTTAATGTACTATTAGTAAATTCGGTACCTCGATCACTTCGAATGCTGTTGATACGAGTTGATTTTTCATTTTGCAACCGCTTAAGAAGTGTGATCAGGTTTGATACAGTTTCACGTTTAGATGGTAGAAATATCACCCATGTATATCTAGAATAATCATCAATAACTACCATGGTGTACAGCATACCGCCTAGACTAATGACCTGAATCGGTCCAAATAAATCCATGTGAAGAAGATCTAGACATCGGCTAGATTGAATATTTCCATTACTCTTAAAGGATGACCTAGTTTGTTTACCCATCTGGCATGCTGAACAGACCTTATCCTGGTTAAACACTATATCAGGAATACCTTCAACTAGCTTTTTACCGCGAATGTAGTTTAAGGTTTTCATGTTTAGATGGTTTAGTCTCTTATGCCATAGCCAGGTTTGATCAGTCTTAGCTATCATGCATATGGGATGTTCTACTCTTGTTTTCCAGTCTACCTTATAAATGTTTCCTATCCTATTTCCGGTTAGTAATACAATACCTTGAGAATCCTTAACTAAGCATGCATGTTTAAGAAATTCTACCGTGTATCCGGCATCACACATCTGACTGATACTAAGTAGATTAAAACGTAGGTTTTCAACTAAGAGTACATTATCAATAGTTAGATTACCATGGACAATCTTACCCTTGCCCACAGTTCTACCTTTTGAGTCGTCACCGAAGGTAATTAGAGCACCGGTTACTGATCTGATGTCGATTAGCAAATTACTATTTCCGGTCATGTGCCTGGAGCAACCGCTGTCCAAGAACCATTCGGAGTTTCCTAGTCGTTTCTTTGGATCCTGCAAAATGTACATATTTACAACTGTTTGGTACCCACATTTACTTGGGTCCACAAGCGATTAGTCCATTAGGTATCCAAACTTTGATGAACCGGACAGTCTTCTTTGCTAGGTTTTTAACTGTCCTTTTGACACTTGGTCTGGTGTATTTCGGTTTTCCATCAGATGTCCTAAATGGTGGTCGTCTTTGGTTCGGTGATCTGTAGTTTGACCTACGCGGTTCAGGGAAGTCTTTCTTATATTTGAGGATTTCGGCTTTCCTTTTCTCAAGGTCAAGCCATGAATCGGTTGGACCAACATAATCGTATTTTAGCTTCTCTTCCCTATAATATGCGGTTTCCTCTTCTTCGGCTGTCCAGGTGCTCTTAAGGAATTTTATAAAGGGGAGGTTTCCTTTTGTGAGTCTTGCTTTCTCTATGGATTTTCGGTCTTTAGAGCTATTCCCTGTGTATCCTAGACCACGCTTACAACGAGGATGCCTATAGTGTTTATTCATATCCTTTACTATATCGCTAGATCTTTTATAGGCGGCCATCGTATATTGGAATCGGGCATTCTCTTCCTCGGTTAGCTCTCTAGTCGGTTCACTAGGTTGTTCGATCTTGGGATCTAACTCGGTTTATAGGGTGTGGGTATCATCAGGTTGTATGACTTCCGGTTCAGTGATGATAGGTACCTCTGGTTCTATTGGGATAGGTACTATGGGATCGGTCTTGATGTTGAGGTGTTTAGGTAACATGGTCAATAGGTTCTTATATTCTTCTACCATGTCATTTAATGCTTCATATAACTCATCTTTAGTAAATTCATCATAGGGAGAGTCAAATACCTGTTCCTCATTGGCCATGAGGCACGTGAGTTCATCGTCACTGTCACTGCGAGCCCACAAACTTCCTCCATCGTCGGCTATCAGTGCTTTTGGTACCTCACTTCCCTCACCGGCTTGTTGATAATTGTTTCTGTCATTTTGATATTCCGGTTTCTGGGTATCCCTCCTTGGTTTCCTGCATTCCCACTTAAAGTGTCCCATACAATTACAGTTATAGCATCTTATATTGGATTTGTCACCATAGTAGTTGTTTGTCGGTTGGCTCCTTTTCATGAACCTCCCAAACTTCTGTGCGAGCATGGCCATGGCGTCCTCAGTAAACTGTTCGGCTGTTCTGATAGGTGCGGGTGCAGGAACCGGTGTCGGTGTCGGTGCAGGTACAGGAGCAGGTACGACCGGTTCTATAGATGTGATTAGTGCCCTAGTTGATGTTGAGGCCGAGACTTCCTCTTCGGTTCTGGATTTCATTTCGAACTCGTATGCCTTGAGATCTTCGAATACATCGTATAGTTTCATCTTACGTAGGCTCTTTGACTCCCTCATTACCATTGTCTTTATATCCCAGGCACTTGGAAGAGATCTTAAAGCCTTCATAACTACCTCTTTGTTCTCATACTTTTTGCCCAGAGTTGCTAGTTCATCTAGCACACCAGTGAACCGGTCACTGTATTCCTTCATAGTTTCTCCTGGTTTCATTTTGATGCTTTCGAACTTCTGTGTAGCCATCATTATTTTGTTCTCCCTTGTCCTTTCATTTCCTTCAAAGATCTGGATGACCGTGTTCCATGTCTCCTTCGCAGTTTTGCAATCTCTGATCTTGCAGTATGTGTTTCTGTCTACGCTGTTGGAGATCCGGTTTCTTGCATGGTTGTCCAGATTGTTCCTTCTCCTATCATCAGCCGTCCATTCTTTTCTGTCTTTATCAATGACTATCGGTCCTTCGGTTAGAACGGATTCCATTTCATCATCCAAGGTGACTAGATGCAGGTGCATGCGTGCCTTCCAGTTGGCAAAGTCATCACCTTCTAGCATTGGAGGCCTATCCTGATACATGTTTGCTTGAGTATTGAAACTAACTGCTCTGATACCAATTGTTAGGATCTAGGTCGTCGCTGGTGGACCGGGGGTTGGACCGGTTAGCGGTTCTTACTCGTAGGGTGGTGGTTAATCTGGTTAGAGATTAACACCGGGGTTTCAATACTACACAACCTGTCACAAACCCTTGAACTAGGTTCAAGCGCGGAAGAGGTTTGCTTTCAAGTTGAAGCGGTACACGTGTATGATAGGCGGAGTCGGTTTCGGTTGATGGAGATTTGAAGAATGGTGGGTCGGTTTCGGTTATCTGGATATTCGGTATGGTCAGTATGGAGTCGGTTTGGAGCGGTATGGTTAAGTTAGTCGGTTATGTAATGAAGCCAACAGAAAGTAAATAACACAACAGATTTTATGGATGTTCGGAGATAAAACTCCTACGTCACCCCTTCCTCTCGAAACCGCGAGAAGGATATTCACTAAGGAATACAAGTACAATCCGATCGAGACTTATTCTCTGCTCGATAACACTCTTACAATTCACACCGAAATTGTAGCACACACTTTAACTTTCAACACTTAGGCTTTCTAGAATAGCACACTGTTATCACTTGTAGTAAATGCTCTTAGCTCTTGTTATCCCAATGTATGTCCCGCATTTACTCTTCTGCAACTGCCTCCTTTTATAGGTGAAATATACCAACGGTCATATTTCAAAGCCTTGAATCTGATTGGCTGATCAGAGGTACAGTGATTCAGTGTCTCAGACCTGCCGGTCGTCTCCTCAGACCTGACGGTCAATCTCAGACCTGGTATCCTGTTTCAGACCTGCCGGTCTGTAAGGCAAACCTGCTGGGTTTGTCTTTTACTCAATGTAGGCACTGTCTGTTTGGACAGTTGTCTGTACTTTGAAGATTTCCTTTCTGGCTTATCCCGAAGTAGAAGGATCCGGTAGTACTGTTTTCTGCAGCCTACAGTCTTTCCTCAGACTTGCATGGATATGGAAGTATTCAGTCTGTTCCTTTGGTATCATTCTCAACAGATACCCGAAATGTCTTCTTGTACTAGTCGGCCACTTGACTTGGCCGAATATCTTTTGGTAGTGAAGTAACCGGACTTCTTCCGGTTATTCTTGTCTTGTGGATAATCGGCTGTTTGATGGATCTGGTTTTAAGCTTTGGCCGATCCTTTGTGCGGTCACGTTCAGAATGCTTTTGATCGGTATGGTGACTTGACCGGTTCGGTTTCTTCAGTTGGTTTTCTTTTGTTCATCCGGTCCGGTTCCTTGTTCCTGCATGGGAAGTTTGTTTAAGTTAGGTTTATTTGAACCGGTATAAATTTATCTAACAACACCCCTTTTAAATAATTTTGTACAATTATTTAAAGCCATCTTTACTTAGGACCCCTAGACTACTAATTAAATATAATGAATATTATAATTGGATTTATAAAACTCAGACTTAGGTGGGCGCGAAGGATATAGAGCAAAATCTCTTTGCCGAGTGCAAACAAACAACAAAACACCCTTTTTCAAAAACTCTAATATGAATATGTTTGTACATGTATCGTTTGCGACTCTGATTTTCAAATAAATAATCTTTAAATTTATTATGTTTAATTAATTTAAATTGATTTTAGGTTTGTTAGGATCGGGTACAAAAATAACAGGGGGGTTGAGAATTGTTGTACTACTTATAACTTTCAATTCAATTTTGATCTAGTTAGAGATGAAAATGTGTTTCTATTCTTCACAAATCTTCGCAAGCTCTTGAACGGATTCAAGTGAAAAATTCTTGCTCTATTTGAAGCGGTAGATAAACGTCTGTTAAATGTAGAAAGTAAATAACATAAGAGTTTTATGGATGTTCAGAGATAAAATTCTTACGTCACCCTTCTTCTGTTTCTGAACTCTTAGCTATCACTTTGTTGAACAAACCACTGTTCAGTTGCCTGATGCTCAGATGGCTGTTGTTCAACCGCTCATCTGTTTGTTGCTCAACTGACTGTTGTTCAGCTGCTCAGCTGCCTACTGCTTAGCTGTTGAGATGTCTGCCCGTGCTTCTTCACAGCTCAGCTGTTGAGACGTCTGCCTACGCTTTCTTAACAGCTCAGCTGTTGAGATGTCTTCCCAAACATCTTCCTGTGTTTTCTTCATAGCTCAGTTGTTGAGACGTCTGCCTGCATTTTCTTAGTCTTACCTACACATTAAACATTTATAGGACTTAGTTTTATTTAATCACATCATCAAAATTATGACGCATCATCAAACCTATGTCTTAATTAATTATTCTAAGTTTAATTAAAATGTTTCTCTTAATTAATTGATTTCCTTCTAATCTTAATTCCCCCTTATTAATTCTTTAACCTAATCTAACAATTTTCCCTTTAACTAACTAGGTTAAATTATTATTTAGCCTCTCAGATTATTTAAAATTTGAACATATGGTTAATTATTTTTACATTTAATTTCTTACCGTTCTAGGTATTTTCAAAATCTTTTAAAAACTAAATATTTCATTTTAAAAGATGTTTGACACGCAAACTAAGGTTGAAATGCATCGAACCTCGAGCCTCCCTGTAATAGTCTTTATATATTTTCACGTGTCTCCTAACACGTGCTAAGCTTTAAAATAGGACATAGATCTGTGGGGGTTATAAAACTTTCTTGGTGACTCTACTGACGACCTCTTATTATTTTGAAAACGAATAAAATAAAAAAAACTGGCTATTTATAAATTTTTATTTATAACATTTCACTCTCACAATAGTCAACCTCATGGGGTCTATCACTCCAACAGGTATTTAGGTTTTACCTTGTACTTAGGTTCTATCCTAATACTTGCCTTGATAGGGTATATCACCCTAGATTACGTGAAGGAGTACTAGATCATAATTTTTTACTCCTACATTTACGTGAGACCGATAATACTGTTCTGTGACTGAGAGATGTTGCGTGAGGAAAAACTAGGAACTTGGAGTGAATCCCCGGTGTCGACTTTGATACATCCTTCAGGATGCGACCTTAGTAATGGTGGGGAGAGATTCCTACCCAAACCTCGATAGAAAGCTCAGAACACAAAACCTATTTGCTTTACCCAACCGTTGTTTGGACGTGCCCAAACAACATGGTCTCGACAAGTCAAATCAGTATGTGTTTATTTATTATACATGCATATATCTATAACATATATACTGCACATCCCTAAACATGTTTGATTTTTATCAAATCAAATGACGTGTTTGTCAAAGTTGATTATACATCGCAAAATGGTCTTGTTAAACAACAAGGATCTATTCATGTGGACCCACCACTTTCATGAGTCAGAATGCTATTATGACGCCTTTGGGATCAACACCGCTCTCAACTACACTAATCACCGCCTCCATCATGGCTTCATGATGAAGATGCAACACAAATGAGATTCGGTGCACCACACCTTTATGCTAGGGGATCGCCAGATTTGCCCAACTATTGAAGAGTTCAAAGACATAATGATGATCCAGAGCAAAAACACCATAAGGCTCAAACCTCTCACATAATCCATGTCTCTTAGATAACTTCTTCAAGAAGAGCTCGACTACATGAAAACCGTGGTTGATAAATTCCTATATAGAACTTACTTGGATCTTCCTCGTTGGGTTAAGGTGGCAACCCAAACCGCATAAATTCCTCCGTTAAGTTTCGGCATTTCTCTGCTCACCATGACCATTATGGTAGTTCATTTCCTTCTTACTCCCTCGAGCAATTTCCCCCATCCTAAAAAATCTTGGAGGTAGTCTATCATCTTAGAGGTTGAAATAAGAGTCCTACAGGAATCATCGTGGATGAGACACTGATGGGTTTCAACGAATAATACTTTTCCTACTCTCTAAATCAAAGAGGAGCTCCTATCATCCTCTACGTTTGGCTTGTGGAGAAAATAGAGCACATTCCTCCTCCACTTCCTGGCAACGTAATGGGCGCCACCTTCAAGAATCGAAACTTCAGGCATATCAAGCCAAAGCTCCCTGTCTACGATAATGATACCATTCGAGAGCTTCTACCATGGTAGGGTATCAAAAAAATGGTCTATCTAATGAGTGAACAACCCATAATTGTACTTATGGGTCTCGAATAAATTACTGCATACTATACTAGTGAACTTTTCAAACAGTTCAGGTGCAACTGCATGCCCCCTTTCCATGACTCTATGGTGGCCATAGACAGGACAATCAACATGACTTTTCCGACTATCTGGAGATTTGGAATGATTGCGTCAAGATGGGAATCCCCAAGGATTACAAAGACTACATCGACCAAATCATGGACGAATTCCACCGCCAACAAGCAGAAGAAGAAATTGAAAGCTCTATCACCTCCACTTGATGTAGTCGAACTCACCCCCTAAAGAGGAGCCCTAAGTTTTACACTTTTTGAACAAACGGAAAAAGCTTAGAAGCCTAGTATAATCAACTAAGCGAACTCTAAGAACTCCAAAATTTTGAAATGTAACATCGAAAGTTCTTTTTTTTTTAAAGTATATATATATATAAAGCCTTACGAGATGTTTATCCATAGGTCATGTTATTTTCATACGCATTTGATGTTGTTGTTACAATTGCAATACATTATCTCTTCTACTATCATAGTCACCCACGATGGCCATGCTAACGGATCCCAAACTACTCCTTTAGATGAAGCACTTTCGTGAAAATTGGTGGTTCTTCGAAGACTACGGACTCAACCCCATCGTGAAGTTACTGAAATACGAAGTCAACCCTAACTTCATGATGAAAATGCAACAAAGGTAGAACCCTGAATATGAAAGAATCTAAATCGTCTAATTGTTTCTATGTAGGTGCATCATAATTGGCTAACCTAAACGTGGTCTAAATAGGCTAATTAGACGTGTTGCAAGTTAGACGTGCTAGTCTAACAGATATGTAGTTAAACGTACTAGTCTAACATATACGTAGTTAAAGGTGTCAGTCTAACAGATACGTAGTTAGACGTGCCAGTCTAACAGATACATAGTTAGATATACCAATCTAACAGATACGTAGTTAGACGTGTTAGTCTAATAGATACGTAGTTAGACATTCTAGTCTAACAGATACGTAGTTAGACGTGCCAGTCTAATAGATACGTAGTTAGACATGCCCGTCTAACAGATACGTAGTTAGACATGTAGTCTAACAAATACGTAGTTAGACGTGCCAGACTAACAAATACGTAGTTAGATGTGTCAGTCTAACAGATACGTAGTTAGATGTGCTAGTCTAACAGATACGTAGTTAGACATGCTAGTCTAACAGATACACAGTTAGACATGCAATTCTAACAGATACGTAGTTAGACGTGCAATTCTAACAGATACGTAGTTAGACGTTGGCATTTTTTCCCATATAGGTAATGTTTCCATAAATTTAGCGCAAATACCACAACGTTTAACTCCAAATCGCATGTAGGGTAATATTTTTTGTGAATCTTTAATTGCCTAAATGTGGAGGCCACAATATTGTTTTTCTGCATCAATACAGTTTCTAATATGCTCTTTGATGCATCAGTAATACCACAAAATGCCATGTATCTGATAGAATTTTGAGAATAGGCATTTCCATTAATCTTTCCCTTCAACCCTTCAAAACTCTCCACACATCGATCAGTCCATTCATATTTTACATCTTTGTGTGTCAAAGAGGTTAGTGGTAGAGAAATCTTGTAAAATCCTTCAATAAATCTTCTATAGTAATCGGCTAATCCCAAGAAACTCCTCACTTCCGTTATATTCTTTAGAATTACCCAATGTTTAACAACATCTACCTTAGAAGGATCCACTTCAATTCTTTTATCTGATATGATATGTCCTAAAAAAGAAATATGATTGAGCCAAAATTCGCACTTAATTGCAACACTATCGCCAAGTGTTGTTGATGTTCTTCTTCTATGCGAGACTAGATCAAGATATCATATATAAAGACTACTAAAATTTATCTAAATATGAGTGGAATACGTGATTCATCAATTCCATAAATGTGGCTAGAGCAATTGTTAATCCAAAAGGCATAACTAGAAACTTGTAATGCTCATAACGAGTTCGAAAGACAGTCTTTTGTACATCTTAATCTTTAATCCTCATTTGATGGTATCCTGATCTTAAGTCAATCTTTAAAAATATGGAAGCCCCTTCTAACTGATCGAAAGGTCATCAATTCTTAGTAATGGATAGTTGTTCTTGATTGTCATCCTATTTAACTCACGTTAGTCAATGCATAACTTCTTTGACCCATCTTTCTTCTTTACTAGAAGAAATGGTCCTCCCCATGGTGATACAGTCGGATGAATGAATCCTTTGTTCGTTAACTCTGTTAACTGGTCTTTCAATTATTTCATCTACATTGGTGCCAATCGATAAGGCACTTATGAAATATGCATTTCACCAACTTTTAATTTGATAGGAAACTCTACTTATCTAACTGGTGGTAATCCTGATATATCTTTAGAGAATACAATAGGGTAATTTCATACCACTTCAATTTCTTTTATTTTAGGCTTTTATTTCTCTTCATCTCCATGATTACTAGCTAGATATCTTGGGTACCCTTTCTGAAATATTTTATAAACTTTGTGTACTTGGACAATTTGGGGGTAGCTTGAAATAGAAAGGTCTTTCCATCTTGGTTCGTGAGTAATACAGTTTTTTCCTACAATTAATTTGTGCCTCATGGAAGGATAACTAGTCCATTCCTAAATTAACATAAAAGTATGACATCTCTAATATTACAAAATCTACTAGCATCATATGATCTTAAATATTAATTTTACAACTTCGAATAATCTTACTAGTATTAATATTACTGTCAGATAGTAATGAGATAGTATAAACAAAAGTATATTCATCATATCTCAAACCAGATCGTCAAACAAAACATGCAGATATAAAAGAATACGTGCTTCAGAATCAATTAAAATATTAGTTGGAAGATTAGTAATTAAAATATTACTCATAATAATTATAGTATTAGGATCCATGAATCGACTCCTTTTTCTTTGGGCAATCCCTTTGAAAATGATTCATTTTATTATAGATAAAACAAATTACACACGAACCAAAATGAGGCACAAATTAATTGTAGGAATAAAACTGTATTACACACGAATCAAAATGGAAAGGCCTTTCTATTTCAAGCTACTTCCCAAATTTTCCAAATACACAAAGTTTATAAAACATTTCAGAAAGGGTACCCATGATATCTAGCTAGTAATTATGGAGAGGAAGAGAAACAAAAGCCCAACCTATAAGAAATTGAAGTGGTACGAGATTACTTGTTGTACTCCTTAAAGATATAAAAGGATTACCACCAGTTAGAGAAGTGGAGTTGCTAACAAATTAAATGTTGGAGAAATGGCTAATTCAAAGGCACCTTATTGATTAGCACCAACGGAAATGAAAGAATTGAAAGATCAGTTACAAGATTTAACAAATAAATGATTCATTCTCCTTAGTGTATTACCATGGGGAGCTCCAGTTCTTCTAGTAAAGAAGACAAATGGGTCAAAATGGTTATGCATTGACTATCGTGAGTTAAATAAGGTGACAATCAAGAACAAATATTCATTTCCAAGAATTGATGATATTTTCGATTACTTAGAAGGGGCTTTCATATTTTCCAAGATTGACTTAAGGCCAGGATACCATCAAATGAGGGTCAAAGATGAAGATGTACAAATGATTGTGTTTCGAACTCGTTATGGGCATGATGCGGTTCTAGTTCTGATTTATGGATTAACCAATGTTCAAGCCACAATTATGGAATTGATGACGCATATTTCACTCATATTTAGATAAATTTGAAGTAGTATTTATAGATGACATATTGATATACTCTCGCACTGAAGAAGAATATCAACAACACTTGGCGATAGTTTTACAAATCTTAAGAGAGAACTATATATTTGCAAAATTTAGTAAGTGCGAATTTTGGCTCAACCAAATTTATTTTTTAGGACATATCATATTAGATAAAGGCATTGAAGTAGATCATTCCATGGTAGATGCTGTTAAAAATTGGGTAATTCTAAAGAATGTAACATAAGTGAGGAGTTTTTTGGGATTATCCGATTTCGAAAGAAGATTTATTGAAGGATATTCCAAGATTACGCTACCACTAACCTCTTCGACACACAATGATGTAAAATTCGAATATACTGATCGATGTGAAGAGACTTTTAAAGAGTTGAAGAGAAAATTAATGACAACGTCTATTCTCAAAATTCCATCCGATACGGGGCATTTTGTGCTATTTATCGATGCATCAAAGAAATGATTAGGAGTTGTATTGATGCAAAAAGAGAATGTTATGGCCTACGCATATAGGAAATAGAAGAATGAATTTGGAGTTAGCCGTTGTGGTATTTGCGCTTAAGTTACGGACACAATAACTATATGGGGAGAAATGCCAAATTTCACCGATCATAAAAGTTTGAAGTATTTATTCACACAAAAGGAGTTCAAAATGAGGTAAATGAGATGGCTAGAATTGGTTAAAGATTATCACTGTGAAATCAACTATCGACCTGGGAAAGCCAACGTGGTAGGATATACTTTGAGTCGCAAGTCAATTTCATTCAACTCGCTTACCTTTCAACCTAATTTGATTAAGGATTTTGAAAGAATAAATTTGACTGTGATTGAGCTAAGGCGTGAATGTATTCTTTCAACCTTAGCTATTGTTCCAAATCTTATCGAAATAATTTGTTTGGGATATACATTAGACCCTCGACTATCTTTATAGAGTCAACACAATGAAAAAAAGGGGAATTTATTATATACAATTAAAAATGATTTTGTTTATCACAAAGAAAAAATATGGGTACTATGTGTAGATTCTTTACGACAAGACTTAATGATTGAGGCTCATACGGTTCCAAACTCCGTTCATCTAGGGAGTACCAAGATGTTCAAGGATCTTCAGATGATATATTGGTAACCAGGAATGAAGAAGGATATTATTAAATTTATTGGTGAGTGTCTCACATGCCAACAGGTGAAGATTGAACATCAAAAATATTTCAGACTTCTATGTCCACTACCAATACTCACATGGAAATGGGAGGATATCACTATGAACTTTGTAGTCAGTTTACCATTGATAAAATATAAGAATAATGCTATTTGGGTCATTCTGGATCGACGAACTAAAACAACCCATTTTTTACCTAGGCAAACAACATTCTCAGTGATGCAATATATTGAACTTTATATTCGAGAGATTGTGAGATTGCATAGCATATCAACAAGGATTCTATAGATAAAGAACTTCGTTTCACATCCCATTTTTGGGAAAACCTATATCGCGGGTTGGGCATAAAATTATCTTTCAGCATGATATTTCATTCAAAAACTGATGGACAATCGGAGCGCGTGATCCAGATTCTTGAAGATGTTCTTAGAGCATGCATGATTGATTTTGGAGGAGACAGGAGGTCAAAACTACCATCAGTAGAGTTATCCTACAACAAAAATTATCAAACATCAATTGGAATGGATCCATTCAAAGCCTTATACGGAAGAAAATATCGAATTCCATTGCATTGGGATGAGGTAGACGAGAGAGTGATCATTGGAACATAATTAGTGACAAAGATGGTGGATATAGTCATAAAAATAAGAGAAAGATTATTAACGATATAGAGTAGACAAAAAACTATGTCTATAAAATACGATGAAAGCTAGTGTTCGAAAGAAGTGACCGTCTATTCATCAAAGTGTGACCGTGGAAAGGCATAATGCAATTTGGAAAAAAAGGGAAAGTTAAGCCCTAGATATATTGGACCATTAGAGATCTTAGAACGAATAAGAGATAGTTATTATGAAGTGGAATTACCACAAAATCTCTCTATAGTCCACAATGTCTTTCATGTATCAATGTTACGAAGTACATAGAAAATCCAGCTTATATTATTCATCATAAACTAGTCGAGTGGACACCAGATCTATCATATGAAGAAACGTTGGTTTAAATTATTAATAAACAAACTCGGAAATTGTGGAGTAAGAAGATCAAGAAGGTCAAAGTCTTGTGGCGGAATCAAGCAATAGAAGAAGCGACATGGGAAATCGAACAAGACATATTCAAGGATGATCTAGAGCTATTTGGTACGCCGAATTTCGAGGACAAAATTATTAAATAAGGAGGTATTATTGTAAGCTCTTAAAATATATATATAAGTTATTATCTTAGGTGAATATATTTCATTGTTATTGTCTCCTTATTATTCATTTCTTTCACTTGATTCCATTTATGTATTTTGTTAACATTATAACATTCAAAATCATGAAAGGATAAAATTATTGTTTTAGTAAATATAGCTCCCTAAAGTATTTAAAGGTGGATAAAACATCCTTATAATCTTTTAAAGGTGAAAAAGGGCTTGTACGCTGTCCTCTGCACCCGTTGAAAACAATTTTATTTTTTAAAAACTTGGCTAGCAAAAGATTTATTTATAACGTTTATTTTGTTTAAATTAGAAGTCCATGGGTCCTAAATAAGAATAAGTTTAGATTACATATATAATTGTACAAAATTATATAAAGGTGCATACATACAATTGCGGTTAGAAAAGTTTGTGTACAAGACCTGCAAAATATTAGAAAAGGGTGTTAGAATAAATCTCAAACGGAGCCTTAGTCAAAATATTTAATTTGTAAATATTCCGGAAATATTTTAAAATCATTTTCCGACCTCTCAGGATTATTTGAAAATGAATTGGGGTTCCAAAATTACAAAAATAGTTTTGTATTTTAAAAAGTGGAACCAAATAGGCCTTTAGACCGGAGGTCTAAAGGGTCGAATCTATTTTTGTCGTTCAGGGACTAGAGAGACTCGGTGTAGACCGAGGGAGCTCTCAATCAGGGTTCGGGATAATCGGTCAGAGGACCGGAGTCCTTAAGTTTGGGTGCCAAGGACTCTTGATTCTTGGATGAAATTAACGGTCTAGGTATAAAAGCCTATCGGTCCTGGACAAGCCTATGGCTAGGTTTCTCGGTCGAAGTTTAGATACCTCTCGGTCCGGGGCTAGCTCTAGGCTGAGATCCTCAGTCTTGGTTTTGGGAAACTCGATCCCAAGGTTGGACCTCTCTATTCTAAGACCTGGGAGTCTCGGTCCTTAGTCAGATTTCTCTATCCTAGGTAAAAACCCTCGGTTGAATTTCTTGTTTATATCTCAAGAACATTAAACCATGATCTTTGTCTAAACACAAGAACATCGGTCTTTGGTCTTAGTCCTAGGTTAATTTTCTCGTCCTATAGGACTCGGTCCAAGAAAATCGAGTGTTCTTCATATGGTATAAAGTTGCAAGTTTATAACTTTTGATACAAATCACAAAAATGTGATATGTAAGTTCCTATCAACTCAACAGAATGTAGGAATCAAAGTCCCTAATACTAGAACCGATCAATTGAGCCTTAAGATGATCGATTTTTCGAAATTATTTTTAGGCAAGATTTTGGAACATTGAATTAGGCCATCTCATGCCTTAATTCTTGTTCCAACTGTTTCCAAATGATGTTTATAATCAAACTCGACCAAAAACAAGAATATCAATCAAGCTCTCTATTAGATTTTAAAACTGAAAATTAAACTTTTATTTTGAAAAGTTTTAGTCTAATCAAACATGATCAGGATGTATGTTATGATTTATAACTCATACTAACATGTTTACAAACATGTTAGGTAGCTATTTGAATTAAAATCCAAGCTCAAAAGCTCAAGAACACGAAATTCAAATTTTTTAGAGATTTTCAATTCAAATTTATTTTTTTATTGAGGTTGAATTGATGAAATCTCTTTCGGTAGAAAGTTTGGACATCATCTAAGGATCAATTTCAACAATAGAAAGTACATAGTTGAACCATAAATAAGTTCAACCCGAATGAAATTGAAAATTTTTCAATTTTGAATCAGAAGATGAATCACAAGTTGTTTGGAAGCTTACTTGTGATTGGAGAACACTCCTATGATCTTAAGGAAGCTTTTCAAAGCTCTAAATCAAAGTTTAGAACACCAGAATAGTTTCTTCAAAAAAGAGTCGCTAGAGCTCCTTGGAAGATCTTTGAATGGGCTTTTATCGTTGGATATTGTTCGATGGATTAAAAGAAGAAGACCTAGGGAATATTTATACACAAACTAGGACGGTTTTGAAGCCAAAATTTGTATTCAATTTGGCTTATGAAGTTCATTCGCTTCCTTTTTGTTTTGCCTTCGTAGGCCTAGTTTAGGGGTAGGATTTGAATTCAATCCTTAGAGGAAATGAGGGCGATGGAGAGACGTGTACAAGGGAGAAATTTGGAGGGATAAGGATGAGGAACGGGGAAGATAAAGCTTTTGAAAGATCGCCGACATCAAGCGCGACTCTCTGGCATTCACGAAGAAGACGACCAAAACGATCTTGTTTTATTACAATGAAACATAGCGTTGTCATCCGTTGGCGGTTCGTCAACGTTTGGGCTAACGGGGTTGACGTCTCGTTAGTTGATCATGTGTGGTCCTGGGCGCGCATCTTATTAGTTACAACCAGCTACACGGAGCATCTTGGTGCCTTGGATGAAGACCAGATGCTCATCTGATGGATGAAATTACTGCTACTATCAATTTTTTTAATTTCGACCACAATAGATCATTAGTTTTGTTTTTTTAATAAAAGGGTTATTTGAAATAAAATTTTTAACCATTTTCTTTCATTTTTATTCACTAAATTAATACACAAAAAATATTTGTGAAAATATATTAAAAATTATATTAACTTATTTTATTTTTGGATATTTTTGAGGTATTTATTTAGTTATTTTAGGTTGTAAATTATACATAATTTATGTTTAAAATTATAATTAAATTATTTCAACCCCTTTTGGGTTTAATTTGGGTAAAATGAATACAATATTTTAATCCCAAATTATTTTTTCTTTTTATTAATTTTCCTAATTCGGGTTTTAATTATAATGATAATTATACCTAATTTTATTTTTACTTCTCCTTTATATTATTTTAAATTAAAAAATTCAAAATATTATTTAAAAATTATAAATATTATTATAGTTTGGGTATGTCAAATTTTCATGCTTATAATATCGAAATATAAATTATTAAATTTATAAAAATAATAATTTAAATATTTTAATAAAGATAGGAATTTATATATTCATATATAATAATAAGTTTAAATGTAAATAAATAAATAAAAATAAAAAACTGAATTTAAACAGTAAAATAGGTTTATTTAGTAATGAAGAAACAAAACATTTTAGTTTGTAAAGTTGAACAAAAGAAGATATTTGATTATTTGGGTCATCCTACTAAAACTAAAAATATATATATATATATAACCAAAATAATAAAAATTAATTTTCAAAATTAAATTAAAATAATCGCATACAATAAAGATTCAACCATTTACACAACATTTTGTAATAATCTCGAATAGGAGATTAAATAATTTTTGGAACTACTCAGATACTTTATTGGACTAAATAGGTTAGTTAGAAATGAATGGATAAGAAGGAGAGAGGATAACAATGAAAAAACATACCTAGAGTTTATTAAGGATGATGGATGATTTCTTCCACCCCTCTTATTACACATTTCCCAACTTCTCCCATACCTTTCAATTAAGTCCTCTCAATTCGCTACACGCGCCGCCACTCCACCTCATCCGCTTCCTCTAGCTGGCCGACACGGCTTGCCGTGGCTGGCCATCTTTATACAATCTCTCATTTATCTATATTCAAATTATGGCAATCCACATGGAGATGACTCCCATAAGAGGTTCATCATGGAATGTACAAGACCAAGACCAAGACCAACCACAAGAGCAAGAACAACAACAGCAACAACAACCCACCAACAAAATTCCAAGGCAACGCAACCGACGATTGTCATTAAGTGAGGCCACGTGTGACATGGCTTGGGAGAGACAACGACGCCAGAGTCTCCGTGATGGGCGTAAGAAGAACGGAAACAACATGCACATAAATCATAGTTCGAATTGTTTGACGGACGAGGATATGAAGGAACTTAAAGGGTGCATTGAGTTGGGATTCGGGTTTAATGAGGAAAAGTTGGCGGAGAATGGACCTAAACATAGGCTGCGTCACACGCTTCCCGCGTTGGACCTCTATTTTGCAGTTAATAGACAGAGTTTCTCTAGAAGCCCAATAATGTCTCCTACGGAAAATAGGGAAAACAACTTGGTCGAAGGATGTGGTGATGATGATCAATGGAAACTTTGCAATGCAGGTTTATATATTGCATTTAACACATCCATAACTCAATTTTAAATTACACATAACTTGGACATATAGGTCTTATTTGCCCTTTATAGAAAGAAACTTTGAGTTAAAATGTTTACGTACTTAACAAATATTAACAATGTTAAAAGTTTGGGTTTAAAATGTGTACCTAAACTATATTAACAATATGAAATTTGTGTCATTTTTAACATATATGGGCTTATATGTATGACCCTCAATAAAAATGTCAAATGGAGATACTTATAAAATCATATTCATGGAACTCGTTTGATATGGGTCTTTATTTTATTCTTTTTTTAAAAATTCATTCTTTATTACATTATTATCATTTTAACCATTAAAAAATCACTTCATTAATTAAAATATATCTACAGATTTAAAATTTAAATATAAAAAACATATTAATAATTCAACAAACTAAATATTCAAATAACTTACTTTTTTTATCAAACAAATTTTTTTTTTGGGTCAAAATCCCATAAAATCCTCAAATAACCAAGATTAAACAAGAACTTGTTTGATGTTGATTGTTTTAGAGATTATTTTAGATTTTATTGAGTATTTAATAAATTATCTTATTATTACATTAATATCATTAAAAAAGTCATAAAAACCAAGATGAAACAAATTATTGGTGTGATGTTTAACGGTATAGGGTAATTATTGAATATATATTGACAGTACTTGTGATTGATACAGGTGATAGTCCTCAAGAAGTGAAGACAAAGCTAAGGCATTGGGCTCAAGCCGTTGCTTGTTCTGTGAGGCAGACGTCTTGTTAAAGGAAGACGCTCATTTTGAACCATGCATGCATAATATAGAGAGTGAAGGAGAGAGAGAGAGAGAGAAACGGTGTTAATTTAAAGAGAGATATGGGTGTTGAGAAAGTGTAAAACCATGGCCACTCAAATGCACATAGCAGCTAGTCATGGCTTTGGGATTAGACTGTCCCATAATTCATTTAGTTCAACCTGGATTTAGCCAGTTTGAATGTAAGTATTTTGTTTCCTTATATTGTTAATTCAAAATTTATTTTAAATTACCATAAATATTATTATATATATTAACAATTAAATTTAATTAAATAGAATTTTTTATTTGAAGAAACAAATAAATATAGGTCTGTATGTTTAAATGTTTCCCACATAATATGAGTTAGAGAACAAATATTTCTTCAAAGGGATTTGAGCGACAAATGTTTTTTCTTGAAAGCACGAAAGAAAAGAGTTCTTACTAATCATTTTATATAAATATAGTTAATTAAGAAATTCATTTTGTTGTTTTGAATATATATTTTTTAATTCGGGTTTATTTTAGGTGATGACTATCATAATCCCACACTCACACCTCTCTAGTGAAAAAGAGACATTTACCTACAAATATTACCGAGAGTTTTATACATCTCTCGGTAATGATCCTGACAGAAAGAAATCATTCGTTATTAAAAATAATTTCTATGAGGTGTATAAAACATTTGGTAATGTGATTTTTCACCGAATATTTTTTACAAAACTTTCGGTAATACCACCAATCCCAAAGATTAAAATAATTCTAAGTGTTGGGATGTAGGTATTTGCGAAAGTTTTCAAATATCTCTTGGTTTTAGCACTGGTTTGCGAAAGTTTTTTAAATATCTCTCGGTTTTGGCTCTTTATAAAAAAACAAAAAATAATTCTAAGTGTTGGGATGAGGGTATTTGTGATAGTTTTTCAAATATTTTTCGGTTTTGACTCTTACCAAAAAAATAGAAAATAATTCTAAGTGTTGGGATGGGGTATTTGCGAAAATTTTCAAAAAACTCTTAGTTTTGGCTCTTCCCGAAAACATGGAAAATAATTCTAAGTGTTGAGATGGGGGTATTTGCGAAAGATTTTCAAAAAACTCTATGTTTTGGCTTTTCACAAAAAAAACAAAAAATAATTCTAAGTGTTGTGATGGGGGTATTTGCGAAACTTTTCAAATATCTCTAGGTTTTGTCTCTTCCCAAAAAAACAGAAAAATAATTCTAATTGCTGGGATGGGGGTATTTGCGAAAGTTTTTCAAATATCTCTCGGTTTTGGCTCTTTCCAAGAAAACAGAAAATAATTCTAAGTGTTGGGATGGGGTGTTTGCGAAATTTTTTCAAATATCTCTCGGTATTTGACTTCTTCATTTTTAATTTAAATGGTGTTTAACTTTCTAATTAGCTTGTCTAAACTCCTAACTAAGATAATCAAGTGTGTATTATTTTTTAAGTATAGGGATTGTGATTAATTTTATAAATGTATATGACTGTGTTTGATTATATAAAGAAGTGTATATATAAAACGTGTTTGATTATAATAAGGATGTGTGTAAAGTTTGATTATAATAAGGATGTGTTTGATGATATGAAATGTGTTAAATGAATGTTGTTCAAGCTAATTAGAAAAGTTAAAGACCAATTAAATTAAAAAAATGAAAAGTTAAATATCGAGACATTTCTAAATATCTTTCGGTTTTGAATGATAATACCGAGAGATATTCCTATATCTCTCAGTATTTGACCTTAGGCTAAACGGTCTGGAAGAGGTCAAAATCGAGAGATATAGGCATATCTCTCGGTATTATCATTCAAAACCGAAAGATATTTAGAAATCTCTCGGTATTTGACTTCTTCATTTTTTGAATTTAATTGGTGTTTAACTTTCTAAGTAGCTTGTCTAAACTCCTAACTAAGATAATCAAGTGTTTTTTTAATTTTTAATTATAGTGATTGTGATTAATTTTAAAGATGTATATGATTGTGTTTGATTATATAAGATATATATATATATATGTTTGTGTTAGATTATAATAACAATGTATGTAGAGTTTGATTATAATTAGGATATGTTTAATGATAATTGGAATGTTTTAAAATAGATGAATATGTGTTGTTGATGTTTTAAGATAAAAAATCTAAGGTTAGAACCGAGAGATTTAAGTATATATTTCAGTGATAGAGGTCAATTTCGAGAAATATACCAAAATCTCTCGGGTTTTTCCTTTTTAAAATTTGTGTGAGATTCATCAAAACCGAGAGATATATCCAAATCTCTCGGTATTTCCTCTTTTAAAATTTGTGTGAGATCAATCCAAACCGAGAGATATACCCAATTATCTCGGTTATACCCTTTTATTAAATCCGGGAGATTTACCCAAATCTCTCGGTTTTTCCCTATTCAAATTTGTGATAGATCAAAATGAAAGAATTACCCAAATCTCTCGAGTTTTCCCTCTTATGAAAACTGAGAGATTTACCCAAATCTCTTGGTTTTTCCCTTTTCAAAATTTATGATAGATCAAAACGATAGAATTACCCAAATCTATTGGGTTTTCTCTTTTATCAAAACGAGAGATTTACCCAATTCTCCCAGTTTTGATAAGAGGGAAAACCCGAGAGATTTACCCAAAATCCTAGATAAAATCCTTTTAAAATAAAAAAAACCATTTTCCTTTCCCGATCATTATTGCGCCCGCCCCTTCCCTCTACCATCTCCCCCGATCGCTGCTCAATCTGCATAACGCCAGAAGTCTCCCTCCACAAACGCTGGAAGAAGCCCTCCACGAACACCGGTAGCCGTCCTCGACGATCTCTTCCCACCGTCGATCTACCTGCAACCGCTGCCCACGCCCTCGATGAACGCTGCCCTCAATGGTCTCTTCCCACTATCGATCTACATGTAGCCGCCTCCCCTCTTCATCGATTTCTTCTTATAAGGTTAGTTTATTAATTTGTTTATTATATGGTTAGATTTATGTTAGTTTTATGTTTGATTTAAGTTGGATATTGTTAGATTTAGATTAGATTTTGTAAGATTTAAGTTAGATTTAAGTTAGGTTTATGTTAGGTTTGATTTATGTTATATTTAAGTTTGATTGATGTTAGTTTTAGGTTTGATTTATGTTAGATTTTGTTAGATTTAGGTTTGTTTTAAGTTTGTGAATGAATGAATTGATTATTATTATTGATTTATGTTAGATTTATGTATTAAATGAATTGATTTTGTATTGATTTAAGTTTGATAGTTGTAATGTATTGATTTTTTGAATGAATAAATTGACTTTGTAATTAGATATATATGCATGTTAGATTAGTAACTAGATTTTGTCAAAATTATTGAAATATGCTTGAAACATGTGGTTTCTCACTTTTGTTTATTTGTTATTGTGTCTTAAATTAGATTTGATGAAAATAGGTTGAATACTAATCTGATTAATTTGTTGACTTATTGAGTATTAGTTGTATAGTTTATGCCTAATTTATATTTAGAGAATGTAAGATGAAGTAGTGATATAATATTAGAGAATGTAAGCCTAATTTGTATTTAGATTAAACTAAGTAAATATTAATTAATGCGGGTTGTTTCCCATATTATTAGAAATATGGAATTACCCGATAAAACTTGGATGAGCTTACGTCAAGATCATCAAGATTACGAGGAAGAGGTTGACAAATTCCTTGAGTTTGCAGTGGTAGTACAAGACGACAAATAGTGAAATGTCCTTGCATGAAATGCTTGAACACGACTTCTATGGAGATAGTCGATGTGAAGACTCACCTCAACATTTATGCAATAAATCTTAATTATGAATTCTGGTATTTTCATAGAGAAAAGAGACTTACAACTAACGTGGTTAATGATGATGATCATGATGATGTTAGTGACTTGGATGATGAAGGTCAATCGAAGGATGGCCTACGAAATTCAACGATCCTAAAACGAAGTTTAATAATACAGGCAAGAGGTCAATGAAGAACGTTATATACAAGATTTTATAAACGATACATTTTCCAATGTTAATGATAGCCCAAATAACCATGAACCAGTCGAAGATGCGCAGAGATTCTATAAATTGCATGCTGATTCTAAAATATTGAAGGTTGTGTAAATTTGGAAGAGAAGAAGATTACGGTATTAAAGAGTCACGATTGTCACAATTTATTGGAATATATTTTTCATTTACCAACCCGTGGATTACTTTTAGATCATGTGCATGATGTTATAGTAAATTTGTCCCGTTCTTTCGTTTGTTGAGCTTCAAAGAGTTGATTGCAGCAGACATCGAATAATTGTACTTAGATATTATAACGACACTTTGTAAATTTGAAATGATTTTCCCACCATCATGATGCATCTCCCGGTTCATTTGTCATTTGAGGCATTACTTGGGGGGCCTGTCCAGTATCGATGGATGTATCCGATATAACATTACATGGTTACAATGAAAAGATATTTGCATATTAAAACCATCTCGAAGCCTCAATAAGTGAGAGCTATCTTGTAAATAAGAGTATTAGCATATGTGCTAGGTATATGGAGGAGGAAGACCAAGAACATGAACAAACTTCAATCTCAGGCCTTCCAATAGTTTCATCGTTGGAAGGGTATAACAAGTCAGATATTTTGTCATACTATAAAGTTTTAACGGATATAATACAAATACAATACTTTTCTCACAAAGAAGTTTTCTTATTAAATTTTAAGTGGTTTGATATACATTCAGGGGAACGAGGAGTGAAAGTGGATAAATATGGATTATTAAGTATCAATGTAAACCGGATTTTGAAAATCAAAAGTTAGAACCCGTATATATTGGCGAGTCAAAAAAACAAGTATTTTACGTCCTGATATGACATACGACCCGGTTGGAAGCTTGTGAAAAACATAAATCCACGGTTTACAAATATATAGTTAAGATTAATTAGCTAGATTTATGTTTTTACTTTAATGTTCTTACTTTAATTATTATCCAATTTATTAATGATATGTATTTGCAAGCAAAATGGATGGTGATCGCCAATAAACTATTTGGAAGAGTATTTGGAAAATACCAAAGAATCTAGACAGGATATTCAAAAACCTGCTTGCACAGGTAGATCACCTTAAGATTCGAGGAGAGTCTTCCAGAGGCATAGTGTTTGTCGTGGACTCGTTAAATATTACTGACTCAACAGGTGGTACACGTGATGAGGATAAGGCTAAATAGTTTATTGAGAGTATTTTTATTGATCAAGAGTGTCAGGAGGAGGATCAGGTAAAGTATCTAAAAGATCAGGACGAGGAGGATCATGAGCACTAGTCCACTCAGGACCCATCATTGATAGACGGAGGATCTAGAGGATCATGAGTACAAATGATCATATCGATCAATATCGAGCGACTAGATTAGCATACTCCAGACATATATGGGATAAGTGGCGCTATGATTTAGACATAAATTATATCCGAGTTCATCATGAAGACGAGGCAGTAGTACTTGCCAATCCCCCACGAGACTACGATCCAGCTAATTGGGAGTTCGTGTGTCTGAACCATTAATTCATAGATAAATTTAAGATACGGTTCATAATTGAAATAAAAATTGATAACACTTATTCTAACTTCATTTTTATTTCAAATGCAGAGAAACAATGGTATCAATGTTGAGAACATGAATACACTGAAATTTCAGCATTATACGGGAAGTAGGCCGTTTTCACAAGTGTAGGAAGATTTGGTATGTAAATTATTTCAAATAACTTAATATAAAAAATGTTATTAATTTCATAAATCATTTATTTCAACAGGCGGGTGAAATAGGATGGGCCCCCCACTGTTGATGAAGTTTTCAAGAGGATTTGTACCCCGAAAGCTATAAAAGAAAACTCCAACCCGATCCCAGAAGAACGAGTGCAAGAGAAGATTGTAAGTTAATTGAATTGAATTAAAAATTTCATAAAATTATATATATATATATATCTTATATAAATGAAATTAATTTTAAATGTGCATGAAGAGATGGAAGAAGTAAGAAGCAACGAACCGATATCTCCGACTTTAACTTGACGTTGAAAGCTTTCGGATGCCAAATGCTTGGGACAACTATCGGTATGTGATCTGACATCTGACCCACACACTTTCGAGAGGATCGTCAGAGTGGAAAGAATTCTCCACGACTCACTTATCAGTTATTGTTGGAGGAGAATGAAAATCTTAAGGCAGAAGTGAAACAAATGGCGTTGATAATGGAGGACATTAAAAGGAGGGATATGGAAATAGTGAAAATGGAGA